>NW_028319976.1:0-202485 GCF_062004578.1 Staurois parvus
AAGTCGTTGCAATGATATGTACAGATTTAGTAAGACATGTCAAAGGGGCAGAACTGTATTCAGGCGTTAACATGTATTATACCCTCTGTCACTAAGGGGTTAAGTATGGCAAGGTTACAGCAAGGTGTAGATACGGTGCAACAAGATGGGAAGGAAATCAAGTATTCTTATATATAACATAAGGCTAGAAAGCAGCCAGAATAAATTGCAAGATTACAACATATCGAGACTGAAGGAACGAGGTATCATCAGGATAGCTAGATTAAGGTTCGGAGAGCAGAAACGAGATGGAACGCTTGATCTGACAAGCACCCAGTGGAAGGCTATTGGGCACTTATAAACACTTCTAGACAGAGTACAGACAACACACGTCTGAGTAGGCAGATTAGGTAGGACACTCGGGGCAAAGCAGGGTGGAAAAAAGACAGATGGCATAGAGATGTCAAAGGGAAGTCAGGGAAGACTGCATGAAGAATGGCACAGCAAGTAGGGAAGAAACACTGAGATCCAGAAGATGTAGTATTGGAACCAGGGGCGGACTGACCATTTGGAAACTCGGGCACTGCCCGAGGGCCCGGGGTCCGTAGGGTGCCCCATGAATTTGGGCAAGGACGCAGTGGCCCCATGATCCCCTATTGCCCAGGTCATTATAGTCTGTAACAATGCTGTACAATGGATGTTACGATCCCTGGCTGGGAGATAAAGTACGTTAAAAATAAGGAAACAAACACAAAACAAAGCTTTGTTGGGATTAGGTTTCCGATCGGGGCAGACTGAGAACTCATGGTCCCAAACATGACATCCCAGAGGTGTTCTATTAGATTTAGGCCAGGCGAGCGTGGGGGCCATTCAATGGTATTAATTCCTTCATCCTCCAGGAACTGCCTGCATACTCTCGCCATATGAGGTCGGGCATTGTCCTGTACCAGGAGGAACCCTGGACCCCCTGCACCAGCGTAGGGTCTGACAATGGGTCCAAGGATTTCATCCTGATACCTAATGGCAGTCAGGGTGTCATTGCATAGCCTGTAGAGGTCTGTGCGTCCCCCCATGGATATGCCTCCCCAGACCATCACTGACCCACCACCAAAACGTTCATGCTGAACGATGTTACAGGCAGAAGAACGTTCTCCACGGCTTCTCCAGACCCTCTCATGTCAGTCACATGTGCTCAGGGTGAACCTGCTATCATCAGTGTATAGCACAGGGCGCCAGTGGTGGACCTGCCAATTCTGGTGTTCAATGGCAAATGCCAATAGAGCTCTATGGTTCCGGGCAGTGAGCACAGGGCCCACTAGAGGATGTCGGGCCCTCAGGCCACCCTCGTGAAGTCTGTTTCTGATTGTTTGGTCAGAGACATTCACACCAGTGGCCTGCTGGAGGTCATTTTGTAGGGCTCTGGCAGGGCTCATCCTGTTCCTCCTTTCACAAAGGAGCAGATACCGATCCTGCTGATGTGTTAAGAACCTTCTACGGCCCTGTCCAGCTCTCCTAGAGTAACTGCGTGTCTCTTGGAATCTCCTCCATGCTCTTGAGACTGTGCTGGGAGATACAGCAAACCTTCTGGCAATGGCATGTATTGATGTGCCATCCTGGAGGAGCTGGACTGCCTGTGCAACCTCTGTAGGGTCCAGGTATCGCCTCATGTTACCAGTAGTGACACTGACCCTAGCCAAATGCAAAACTAGTGAAAAACAGTCAGAAAAGATGAGTAGGGAAAAAAATGTCAGTGGCCTTCACCTGTAAAACCATTCCTGTTTTGGGGGTCGGGTCATTGTTGCCCATCTAGTGCACCTGTTGTTAATTACATAAACACCAAAGCAGCTGAAACTGATTCCCCCTCTGCTACTTACCTGACCAGATCAATATCCCAGGAGTTTCATTGACTTGATGCTACACTCTGATTAGAAAGTGTTCCTTTAACTTTTTTGAGCAGTGTATATAGTGTATTGTGTTTCAATGCGTGTTCTCTGTCAATGCCCTATGGGCCTTTTATTATGGAACTTTGTAATAAAATTTTGTATAAATTTTAATGGTTTGTTGTTTTCTCTATTAAATGCATAATCAAAATCCCATCCACTCTCTCTGGTATAGCCTATCAATCTCCCTGGGGCTTGACACCATATTGTATTATTATCGGCCATATTGCGATAAATGACTTTCCTCCAATAATTATTTTACATTTTTCTTTAGGTTACAGAACAAGCGATTGTGAAGACAGTGAAAAAATAAGACGAGAAGATGATGAAAGACTGTCTGTGTTGTCACCCAGCAGCAGTTCTTCCATTGTGAGAGGACAAAGGAACTGCACCATCACCTCTTCACTAGAAACCAATGAAGACATCGATGAAGCCCAACTTCGGGCAAATTTAGATGCATTTTACGAACTAAGCTCCCTGCCTGGAGACAAAGCCATTTCCCATCAGCTTACTGAGAAAATATTGGAATTAAAGCAGAAGAAACATTTATATGCTCTACGCAGCTTTCAGATGGGAAAGATTATTTTACGTCAGGAGGGAACAAAGGTTTTACAGAGCTCTGTCACCGATAATGTCTTTTCTTCCGCCGGAGAGACCCTGAATATAAAACCAGTGCCAGGGCTTTCTGACGATGTGATCAGGTTCCTAAAGGACAGGAAAACTACAAAAGAGGGACATTAACCACTTCAAGTCCGGACACTTTCACCCCCTTCCTGCCCAGGCCAATTTTCAGCTTTCAGCGCTATCACACTTTGAATGACAATTGTGCGGTCATGCAACACTGTACCCATATTAATTTTTTATCATTTTTTTGAGACAGATAAAACTTTATTTTGGTGGTATTTATTCACCACTGGGATTTTTTTTTTTTTTTTGCTATATAAATGAAAAAGTCCAAACATTTTGAAAAACAGTTGTTTTTTTTATAACATTTTGCAAATAAATAATCTTTCTTTATAAATCTTTTCTTGGCCAAAATTTATTCAGTTATCTTTTTAGTAAAAAAAAAAAAAAAAAACCCAAATAAGTTGATAACCAAAAATTATAATTTTTCTAAATTTTTTTTTTTTTTACGTTTTTATTTTATTTTTTATATTATTATTTATGTTTTTTGGGGGGGGGTTCCACATAGTGTCACCTTTTTTTTTATAACATTTTGCAAATAATCTTTCTTCATAAATCTTTTCTTGGCCAAAATTTATTCAGTTATCTTTTTAGTAAAAAACAAAAATAACCCAAATAAGTTGATAACCAAAAATTATAATTTTTCTACATTATTTTTTTAATTTTTATTTAATTTTTTTATATTGTTTTTTTTAAACAAACTGTCACCCTAGCAGTACAGTGTCACCATAGTGACACTGTGCTACTTGTGGGGGGGTTATGAAGATTTTTTTTTTCTTTACACTGATTGCTTTTATACCCATAAAGGCTGTAAAAGCAATAATTTCTCCTTCTCTCTGGCTGCATTCTTGAGAAATACTGTGTGAGCTGTGATTGGTCACAGCTTGTCGCATGGTACAAGGATGTTGTGAATAGCCTTGTACCTTGTGACCTCTGTGATCATTCACAGATTTCACACGTAGTAAGCAATGATGTCAGGAAGTGACATCTTGCTTACTACTCTTCATGTGATCACTGATTGGCCAATCAGTGATCACATGATCGGGACCTCACACAGTCCCGTACAACGTTCGGTGTTTCACTGTGTCTGGAGGACACAGCGGGCACCTTATCGTGGTGCTACGCGCTCCCTGGGATACGGCCACCCGCCCCTGCACTGCTCCTGTCCGGACATTTATATAGATGGGCCAGACGGGAAGTGGTTAAAGAGAAGGTCTACTTCTCAGCAAACTCTACTACAATACATTTTGCTTGCACTTCTAAAGGTTTTCAAGTCCTAGTAAGCACCAGTTATGGGCATCTACTTTGAAGTTGTGTGCATGTAAGACAGTGTGCTGCCCCTGTAAAACATACTTTTAATATTAGCCCATTCTATTTGGGGGATCCTCTACAGCAGGGGTGTCAAACTCAATTTCATTGCGGACCACATCAGCATTATGGTTGCCCTCAAAGGGCTGGTTGTATCTGTAAGACTAGATGTCCAGAGTCCCCCACCTTCCCTTACATCATAGTGCACCTCCCTTTGTGCTGCTGCTGGGAAGAAGCTGGGGGTGGAGCTGGGAAGCAGAGTCTGGAGAAGGATGAGAAGAGAGCTGGAGTTTGCTGAATGCTGAGACCACGGGAGGCAGAGATGAGGGGGTGCTGCGGCTGCACAGAGAGGTGCAGGATCTGTAGGAGGAGTTCTGTCCTCTCTACCGCCGACTGCTGAGACAGGGAGGGGGGGGGGGGGCAGAGACGAGCCCAGGGCCCATCCCAGGTTTCACCAATCCCTGAGGAAACAAAAAATCTTTTTTCCTCTGTAAAACACAAGCACCTGGGAGCTGCTAAACCTGCTTGGGTGGGAACCCTGGGTGCCAAAAAAGCCTTTTTATAGTATCAGAGGACACTGTACTGTAGCTATATAACATACACAGAAACTCAGCACTATCCTACATTTTACCATCATTGCATTTTAAGATAACAGATTATTAAAATATCTCGGGGGATTTGGCTGAGGACAGAATAGCAGGTCATTTAAACCTGCACACAAATAAAACATCTGGGTGGACCATAGACCCAGGGCTGGGGGCTCTATTCCCCCAAGTCTCTACAAAGCCTCTGAGCTCTAGGACCCAAACCGGGTTTCACCAATCCCAGAGAAAAAACTGAAAATCCAATTTCCTCAGAGAGATACGAACACCTGGGAGCCCCTCAATCTACCTGGGTGGGAGCCCTGGATGACACAAAACTCTTTTTATTGCGTCACAGTGTGGTGTATTTAGTTCATGTGCTGCCCTAGGCAATACTAAGATTGGGGGACACCTTGGCAACACCCCTACTGATGACGTATGTGGATACCAAACGCGTCTAGGAGGAACCTTTGTACGCCGTGACGTCACGTCGCCGGATCACGGAGGTCCGGCGGCCATCTTGCCAAACCAGCTAGTTAGTGTACACATCAGCCTGCTTGCCGCTATCATCTTCATTGTACGATTTTTTTATGCTCTGGTGCTCTATGTTTTAGCAATATTTACCTAATAAACACCATTAAATACTACACTATGGGCACCTATGTTTGTTGCTCAGCACCAAGCAATTAAACCCCATCCCAGGATCCCAGGTGATCTATCCGGACCTAAAGAGGGAAGCTTACGACCAGACCTCACTGCAGACAACCCGTTAAAGGGGCCCTCTGAGTGACATCTTTAACACCCAGATCTACAGAGGAGGGGATCTTGCACCAGGCTGTACCTTAAAGGAGACCTCCATATATTTGATCAATGCGCATTAAGATTGCACTTCTGGTGAGTGCGCACTCTTACCACTTGTCGCTTATCACCGGATCACCAATAGCTCACACTGGGACTTTGTAGCCGTTATATCTGCTATTATCAAATTTTGAACTTTATTGTCACTTGGCACTTTGTCACATTGTTATATATATATATTTATAATTGCATTTAATATTCCATTTCTATTGGATGAACACTTTGATACACCTTAGAGTTATCGTTACTCATACCACTTAATATATGGTGGTTACAGGACTTTACTGTATATTTTTCCTTTGAGGTATCTTATAGTATGTCATAATTTTGTATTTAGCGTTGCACTGTTGTTTCCTCTAAGATTGGGCGCCCTCCACGCCACCAGCATCAAATCGGGCACCACCACCCTCCACCACCACAGCCCATCACGGCAATCCCCCTCATTCCCCTGCCACCACCGACCAACACACATCCCCACCCCCCCGCCGCGACCACCCGATTCATGCACGAACCTTAATGAAAGAAGCAGCCTGCCATCCATGTGCTGGTAAAGTACAGAAGCAGCCTCCTCGGAACTCATGGCGGAGCTGAGGCAGTGCCTCACCAGGTTCCCATCCCTGTCACTTGTGTTCCTTCTTCCGGGGGGCAGTGCTGCCCTCCTGCAAATTGCCACCTTAGGCAAATGCCTTGTTCGCCTTGTAAATACACCGCTGGTGTCACAGGGCACTGTACTGTAACAATATATAAAATGCACATACACAGAATCGCAAGGCTATCCTACTTTTACCGTCATCACGTTTTAAGATAGCAGGTTTATAAAATACCTCTGAGGATTTGGCTCAAAGACAGAATGGCAGGTCATTTAAAACTGCACACAAATAATACACCTGGGCGGAGAGCCAACACTATTATCTATCAGATTGTTCAACCGCTGCATTACTTAATTCCAATGTTGGTGCATTAAAATTATTCGTCTGAAGGATTTTGTTTTTACTATTTTTAAATCTAAACTGGGCACATCCCTGAAGGATTACGTAACATGTTTTTTTTTAATACTTGACAGATGAAAATCACTTTGATTAAAAAAAAAAAAAAAAAAAAAAACACAATCCATGCTATTTGTAACCAGAGCAGTTCCATGAATCATTTAGGGAAACCTGTGTTGTTCCATCTGTTGTCAGTCAGCTGAGTCATGTAGGGTCCCCGTCATCTCTAAGTAGAACAAATATTCCACCACCTCAGTTCTGTGGACATGGATCGGTCTTTTGTTGCTGTTCTACATAGAATGTCACAAGGAACTCAATGGAATTGTACTGGAAATAAAGTCTGTGAACAATGGAAAACAAATTACTTGCGTGAGAGAGAGGATAAAAGAGAAGGTAAATACCAAGCAGCGGAATAGTAATTTCACTTCTCTTTGTTAGCTGTAGAATTGTTCTGTCCGGATATGACATCACCAACATATCAAACATTAAAATTAAAAACTCCAGGTAAGCGGACAATACGCCTCCAAAATAGTTATATTGTAATATCGTTCAGCCACACTTCAGCATAGCCAGCAGGAAAAAATTACTAATACTGCAGCTTTGCAATTTCCTAGCCAGTAGTAATGAGCTAAGGTTCAGGCCGAGCCTGTGGGAAGCTGTCATGATACGCCTCCAAAACATTCAGCTGCAGCCAAGGAACCTCCCATCCCACAGACTCAAGCAACAAAGTGGCGAGCACGCTGGTGAGGTTATTGACCTAATATGGCCACCTGAACATATTTGGCCAGTGAAATAGTCCAATTATGGCCATGTGGCTATATTAGGCTATTGATGTCACCAGCAACCTCGCCCTTTTGTTATGTGTGGATGCACGGTCCATCCCAGGTGACTACACAGGCCTTCCCTGGTGGCTGCACAGTCCTTCCCGGTGGCTGCACGGTTCTTCCCTGGTGGCTTTGTGGTCCTTCCCTGGTGGCTGCACGGACCTTCCCTGGTGGCTGCACGGTCCTTCCTTGGTGGCTTCACATTCCTTCCCTGGTGGCTTCACAGTCCTTCCCTGGTAGCTGCACAGACCTTCCCTGGTAGCTGCACGATCCTTCCCTGGTGGTTTCACGGTCCTTCTCTGGTGGTTGCACGGACCTTCCCTGGTGGCTTCACAGTCCTCCCCTGGGGGATGCACAGGCCTTCCCTGGTGGCTTCACAGTCCTTCCCTGGTGGCTCCACAGGATTTCTCTGGTGACTGCACGGTCCTTCCCTGGTGGCTTCACGGTCCTTCCCTGATGGCTGCACAGACCTTCCCTGGTGGCTGCACAGGCCTTCCCTGGTGGCTGCACAGACCTTCCCTGGTGGCTGCACAGACCTTCCCTGGTGGCTGCACAGACCTTCCCTGGTGGCTGCACGGTCCTTCCCTGGTGGCTGCATGGACCTTCCCTGGTGGCTGCATGATCCTTCCCTGGTGGCTTCATGGTCCTTCCCTGGTGACTGCATGGATCTTCCTTGGTGGCTGCACGATGCTTCCCTGGTGGCTGCACGGGCCTTCCCTGGTGGCTTCATGGTCCTTCCCTGGTGGCTGCACGATCCTTCCCTGGTGGCTGCACGGACCTTCCCTGGTGGCTCCACAGGATTTCTCAGGTGACTGCACGGTCCTTCCCTGGTGGCTTCACGGTCCTTCCCTGATGGCTGCACGGACCTTCCCTGGTGGCTGCACAGGCCTTCCCTGGTGGCTGCACAGACCTTCCCTGGTGGCTGCACAGACCTTCCCTGGTGGCTGCACGGTCCTTCCCTGGTGGCTGCATGGACCTTCCCTGGTGGCTGCATGATCCTTCCCTGGTGGCTTCATGGTCCTTCCCTGGTGGCTGCACGATCCTTCCCTGGTGGCTGCACGGACCTTCCCTGGTGGCTCCACAGGATTTCTCTGGTGACTGCACGGTCCTTCCCTGGTGGCTTCACGGTCCTTCCCTGATGGCTGCACGGACCTTCCCTGGTGGCTGCACAGGCCTTCCCTGGTGGCTGCACAGACCTTCCCTGGTGGCTGCATGGACCTTCCCTGGTGGCTGCACGGTCCTTCCCTGGTGGCTGCATGGACCTTCCCTGGTGGCTGCATGATCCTTCCCTGGTGGCTTCATGGTCCTTCCCTGGTGACTGCATGGATCTTCCTTGGTGGCTGCACGATGCTTCCCTGGTGGCTGCACGGGCCTTCCCTGGTGGCTTCATGGTCCTTCCCTGGTGGCTGCACGATCCTTCCCTGGTGGCTGCACGGACCTTCCCTGGTGGCTGCACGATGCTTACCTGGTGGCTTCACGATCCTTCCCTGGTGGCTGCCCGGTCCTTCCCTAATGGCTGCACAGTCCTTCCCTTGTGGCTGCATGGACCTTCCCTGGTGGCTGCATGATCCTTCCCTGGTGGGTGGCTTCATGGTCCTTCCCTGGTGACTGCATGGATCTTCCTTGGTGGCTGCACGATGCTTCCCTGGTGGCTGCACGGGCCTTCCCTGGTGGCTTCATGGTCCTTCCCTGGTGGCTGCACGATCCTTCCCTGGTGGCTGCACGGACCTTCCCTGGTGGCTGCACGATGCTTACCTGGTGGCTTCACGATCCTTCCCTGGTGGCTGCCCGGTCCTTCCCTAATGGCTGCACAGTCCTTCCCTTGTGGCTGCATGGACCTTCCCTGGTGGCTCCATGATCCTTCCCTGGTGGCTTCACGGTCCTTCCCTGGGGGCTGCATGGACCTTCCTTGGTGGCTGCACGATGCTTCCCTGGTGGCTTCATGGTCCTTCCCTGGTGGCTTCATGGTCCTTCCCTGGTGGCTGCACGATCCTTCCCTGGTGGCTGCACGGACCTTCCCTGGTGGCTGCACGATGCTTCACTGGCAGCTTCACGGTCCTTCCCTGGTGGCTGCACGGTCCTTCACCAATGGCTGCACGGACCTTCCCTGGTGGCTTCACAGTCTTTCCCTGGTGGCTGCACAGACCTTCCCTAGTGGCTGCACAGACCTTCCCTGGTGGCTGCATGGTCCTTCCCTGGTGGCTTCATAAAGCTTCCCTGGTGGCTGCATGGAGCTTCCCTGGTGGCTGCATGGTCTTTCTCTGGTGGCTGCACGGTCTTTCCTTGGTGGGTGCACGATGCTTCCCTGGTGGCTTCATGGTCCTTCCCTGGTGGCTGCACGATCATTCCCTGGCCCCAGCATCTGCCATCATGTAACAGCTTTCTGTGGATTTAGCCTGAACTTTAGTTCATTCCTACTAGCCAGTTAAAGCTGAAATCAGGGGAAAATATCTAAACACAAGAGGCATGTGTATTCTTACAGGAATCTGGGTCCCCTTTGATTATTTCTTATAGATTTATGCAGTCACCCAGAGTGAACCAACGCTGGCTTATCTGCTGCACTTGCAGTTTCATAATTTCTCCATGTGGTTCAAATTCAAGGTGAAAAGTTTAAAGCAGAAATTGACTGTATCTGAGCACCAAAAACTGAAAAAAATATATAATTCATTGTTAATATTCAAAGCAAACTCACACATCCATCCATGTCTCCATGCTTTATTTTGTTGACAAATCCCTTTGAAAAGCACCCCCCTAACATTTCTAGCTGTGACCATCTTGAGTAAGGGCAGATAATTCATGTAGCATTTACTTCCTTGAATCCATCTGCCTTTAGCTCAGGCATGCAGACAGGAGGGTCTGCTTAGCTGAGAAAACCCCTCCTCTCCTCCCGTCTTTCAGATGAAAGAAAAAAATGCCCATGAAGACTCCTAGGATATGTGCCATCATTTTGGCCTTGGTCAGAAACCGGGAAGCAACTGAAGAAATTGAAAAAAAGAAACTTAAAACAATTGAATATAATATACCAATCTTTTTACTAAAGCTAGCAGCACTTAATCAAGGGTTCAAACTAGTTAATGTTAATGTGTTTAGTTTTGCTTTAATATGAGCCACATTCTTGTGTCTACAGTTGCAAGAAAAAGTATGTGAACCCCTTGGGATTACGTGGAGTTTTGCACGAATTGGGCATAAAATGTGCTCTGAACGTCATCTAAGTCACAACAATAGAAGAACACAGTCTGCTGAACATAATACTACACAAACATTAGATGTTGCCATGGTTTAATTGCACATAACATGTAAACATTCACAGTGCAGGGAGGAAAAAGTATGTGAACCTTTGGACTTAATAACTGGTTGACCCTCCTTTGGCAGCAATAACCTCAACCAAACATTTCCTGTAGGTGCAGATCAGACCTGCACAACGATCTGGAGTCATTTTGGACCACTCCTCTTCACAAAACTGTTTCAGTGTAGCAATATTCTTGGGATGTCTGGTGTGAATCGCTCTCCTAAGGTCATGCCACAGCATTTCAATTGGGTTGAGGTCAGGACTCTGACTGGGCTACTCCAGAAGGCGTATTCTGTGCTGTTGCAGCCATTGTTTTGTTGAATTACTTGTATGCTTTAGGTCATTGTCCTGTTGCATCACCCATCCTCTGCGGAGCTTCAGTTGGCGGACAGATGGTCGTACGTTTTCCTGCAAAATGTCTTGATAAACTCTGGAATTCATTTTCCCATCAATGACAACAATCCGTCCAGGCCCTGAGGCAGCAAAGCAGTATGTATTTAAAAACTGTTGCAAGAATGGGACATGTAGAATGATTTTCAACCAAAGCATTACATTAAGCTACAGCAGGGGTAGGCAACCTTTGAGAGCTACCTGGACAACATGGAAGAGATGAAAAATTACTAGGGTGCAGCACCCTTTTTTTTTATTTAAGAAGTTGAGCAGAACTGGGGGGGGGGGACAGGGCAATGTACAGGGGGTCAGGAGGGCACATTACTGGGGGCTCATAAGGACATGTACTGGTGGTTCGGGAAATCGTGGTACTGGAGGCCCAGGAAGGTGCAATAACATGTGTGTGGGGTCGGGGGGGGGGGGGGGGTTCGAGGTAGAGAGCACACCATAGGGGGATCAGACCAGCACACCACCTGGGGGGGGGGGTGGTCAGGAGGACACACCATTGGGGAGGTCAAGAGAGCACACCACAAGGGAGGTCAGGAGGGCACAACACTGGGAGCACAAGAGGGCACAGAAGTGGTTCTATGATGCAGAGCAGCACAAGAAAGCTGCTGTGGCAGATCTGCCTGTTCTAGTGCTGATCCCAGCCAGCCCTCCTTTCTCATCTACAAGCGCCATAGATGAACTAAACAGGAAGACCGGTGGGGACCAGCACAGTACACTCCAAGGATGACTTTATATGCGTTCAGACAAGAGCCAAAACCCACCTGAGCTATCCTGCCTGAAAGTTGTCATAGATGCCAGAGGCATTCCCCACCCCGCAGCCTCATGTATCCTAAGGGTGTGCTGTGGGGTGGGGAATGCCTTTGCTAGGATTGGCTTTGACAGCTTCCTGGCAACTCACTTCTTTCCTGCGCAGCTCTGCCAGTTAAGGGTTGGCAAGGCAGCGATGTGAACGTGAAAGTGATCTACCCATCACCTGGCCGCAGTCAAAAAGTAGCTCGCTATCGACGGGTTGCCAACCCCTATGCAAACATTTGTAGACTACTAACAATCACACCTTTATGAGCTTCTTAGATATCCTATTACAAAACCACGGACATCCATATGGAGTTGGGCCCCTTTTTGGCTATAACAGTCTCCACTCTTTTGGTAAGACTTTCCATAAGATTTTGGAGTGTCAGTGCAAATTTGTGCTCATTTACCAAAAGAGCATTTGTGAGGTCAGACTTTATGATGGATGAAATGTCTGGCTCACAATTGGTGTTCCAAATCATGCCAAAGGTGTTTAGTAGGGGGGAGGTCAGGGCTCTGTGAAGGATACTTGAGTTCTTCCACAACAAACTGTTCTTTATGTAACTGCAGTAGCAGTTTCTCCAGATATAACTTAAGCGCTTGTGGACCACCCCATGTACTTTTACTGCAGCAGGGCAGCCTCTGTGTGCTGGATCACGTAGCTAGTACATGGACTGCACGCCCTGGGATGGGGGGACACGCGTGGGCTGACCTGGCTGTGCTGTAATTCGTTACAGTACAAGCTGATGAGTGAGCGCTGGGACCCGCTGATCTGCTCAGTGATTCACAGAATATAGCTCTGCTTACTGATAGGCTATCTTGCTGTTTTTTATTCCCTGCTAAGCAGGGAAAAAAACAAGATCCCTTAGTAAAAGCACCACATATTACACACATTAACTTGTTAGGCACACAACCCTTTGTGTTCTTTAGGTTGGTAGTGGCTTTTGCCTTTGAACTCTCCCATGGAGGCCATTTTTGCCCGGTTTCTTTCTTAATGTTGAATCGTGAACACTGACCTTAACTGAGTGAAATGAGGCCTGCAGTTCTTTAGATGTTGTTCTGGGTTCTTTTATGACCTCCTGGATGAGTCATCCTTGTGCTCTTAATTTTGGTTGTTCTGCCACTCCTGGGAAGGTTTACCGCTGTTCCAAGTTTTCTCCATGTGTGGATAATGACTCTCACCATGGTTTGCTGGAGTCCCAAAGCCTTAGAAATGGCTTTTTTCTATTTCAATATTTTTATTAAATAAGTTTTTGTTTTTATAATACAACAAGCTCATAATACACCCACACAGGGGCAGAGCGGAACAATAGCATACATAAGCAGATACAAATCAGCAGGGTGTATTAGCCAAATAACGAAACGTCAAATGACACCAAGGAGGGATGGCAAAAAGCTGACCCAAACAGTAGCAGCAGCAATCCATCATATTACCGAAAAAAAACAAAGGAAAAACCCCCACCAAGAAGTATCAGCTCAAAACATCCAACAAGAAATCTAAACTGATAAAAAAAAAAGAAAGTATAAGAACATAGAAACAAATAAGAAAGGGAGAAAGTTTCAGGGAGAGAACATGGAAGAAAGGATGACTAGAAGAGTCAGGGAACCAGGACCAGCACAGGCAACGACTATAAGAGGCCATAACTAGTAGGAGGCAAGGACGGCAGGGAATAATGTATCCAAGGTTCCCAAACCCTAAGGAATCTCGGATGAGAATCTTGAAGAATGCTAGACATCTGTTCATTGATCAGCATAGCATTCATTCTGGTCTTCACCCCCTGGAAGACAACCGAAGGGGTTCTCCAAGCTTGAGCTATAGCACGTTTGCCCAAAATGAATAGGTAGGATGCCAATTTCTGCTGAGACCTAGACAGACCCAAAATTAGGCAATGCAGGAGGGCCACTCTTGCATCCTTACAGACCGTAATATGAAATAACGTTTGTAGCAAACCAAAAACCCTAGACCAGAAGCCTATCAATCTCGAGCACGACCCCCAGATATACAAGACGTCCCCACATAAACAAAAGTTCCGGAAACACCTGTCTCTGCCAGTCGGATTAAAGTGAGCAGTCCAAGCCGGGACCCAGTACCACCGTAGGAGAACTTTCTAGGCTGCCTCAAGAGTGAAGGTATTGAAGGAACATTTCGTCACCATTCTCCAGGCCATATGCCAATCTTCCTGAACTGGCTTTTTTAACCCTTTCCAGACTGATATGTGTCAATTACTTTGTTTCTCATCTGTTCTTGAATTTCTTTAGATCGTGGCATGTGTTTTTTTTTTTAGATCTTTTAGCGTGCTTCACTTTGTTGGACAAATTCTGTTTACAAGATCTCTTGATTGAACAGGTCTGGCAGTAATCAGGCCTGGGCGTGGCAAGTGAAATTTAACTCAGCTTTCCAAAAAATGTGGGTAATCACAGTTCATTCATTCATTCGTGATTTAGCTGGGGGGAGGGCAATTACTTGTTTTCTTTTTTACATTTTTTTCTCTTACTAAATGAAATTAGTGCATTTGTTTTACTTGGGTTATCTTTGTGTAATATTAAAATTAGTTTAATGATCTGAATCACTTAAGTGTGACAAATATGCAAAAAAAAAAAATCAGGAGGCGGCAAATACTTTTTCACAGCACTGTGAAACATGCCTCTTCCATGCTTATGACGATGATCATCGTCATAAACATGTTTTTAGAATATGCTGATCAATTTAATAATTGCCTTTAATCTACATCTGGAACATTTTGTTTTGAATGCAGGTTTAGTACAATCTCATCTGATCAGCAGGTGTACACTTATATATACGGATAGCAAGGTAGCCCAGAGGTGGTTGTCATCTGCTGATCTCAATTACAGCGGCTCATTTTGTTTTAGTCTTCAAAGAGGAAATTGTGGGATTTATGTTGCAATAGAACCACGTAGATTCTCCCTGCAGTAAGTCTGTACGGCTCTAATTGATCCTGAGTACTTCAATTTTCTGGTGGATTGCAGAAGAAACTTAGTTACCAATAAACATGTTTCCTTTAGGGCACAAAATGTGGTTACCAGATGCCTGCGACAATCCCAGTTTTTGTTACTAACAGGTAGCAGTAATTCAGTTAAACATAATTGTTTTTCGTCCCGCACCAAACAGACGTTGGAAACCGATGATAGGGATCTAACTGTGCCCTTCAAAGGTTGCACTGACAGACCTGAATGTAAAATGAACATATAATGTGCTAATCTTTTCCAATCTCTTGCTTTTTATTCAAGTTGCATGTACTTTATATCAGTGTTTTCCAAAGTAGGACATGTACAAATGCTGCAGGGGCATAGATAAGGGGGAGATAGGGGGGTCCAAACCCCCAAGTAGAGTGTCGCAGCTAGCACTGACAGTTGCTGTGCGCTCTTGCTGCCTGTCAGACTTCAGTGACAGTCAGTGGCAATTCAGAGCAAAGACGGCTCCCTTTCCTCCTCCAGTCACGACACCATCAGAGGATGGAGCGGGATGTGAGTGGAGGAATCCGGGCACTGATACAGGACTGAAGAGCCCACCCGGTCCACCGCAGTATCCAGAGGAGGGAGTTCCTGTCTCACAGGCTTCTACACCCACCCATCCCTTAAAGGGGACCTCTGGCTGACTCCCACCTGGGAGCTTCTGAGGCACCACTATTATCCAGAAGGAGGATTATCCTTGGCCTGGCTCATACCCGATTCCTAAAGGAGACCTCCACTGATTGATTTAATTCGTATTTACATTACGCATCTGGTGAATGCGTATTCTTACCCCACTACTCTGGAGCACCAGCACTTAAGTTTTGCTTTTATTTCACCTATATTTGCACAGATTGTCACTTTAGTTGACATTATATTTATTTTATTTTAATGTGGACTACTTCATACATTACATTTAGCACTGCACTTTTTTATTTGAATTTCCCTCTGAACTGTCTGGTCTAGTTGTTGGTCCACATGGGGAACTACATACGATCAACTCATTTATTAAAGGTAAAGCGGAACTGAAGTCTTCTATTAATAGAGTGCAAGCAGGCAGGCTATTATCTCAGAAGGGACTTGCTGGTGTGTTTCAGATCATTGTGCTGCTGCATAACCCAAGTGCGCTTGAGCTTGAGGTCAGGAATTGATGGCCGGACATTCTACTTCAGGATTTTCTGGTAGAGCGCAGCTTTCATGGTTCCATCAATTATGGCAAGTCGGCCAGGTCCTGAAGCTGCAAAGCAGCCCCAGACCATCACACTACCACCACCATGTCTGACTGTTGGTACGATGTTCTTTTTATGAAATGCTGTTTTACGCCAGATGTAACGGACGCACACCTTCCAAAAAGTTCAACTTTTGTGTCATCAGTCCACAGGATATTTGCCCAAAGGTCTGGGAGATAATCAAGAAGGCTTTTGCCTTGGAACTCTCCCATGGAGGCCATTTTTGCCCGGTTTCTTTCTTAATGTTGAATCATGAACACTGACCTTAACTGAGACAAGTGAGGCCTGCAGTTCTTTAGATGTTGTTCTGGGTTCTTTTATGACCTCCTGGATGAGTCGACCTTGTATTCTTAATTTTGGTAGGCCAGCCACTCCTGGGAAGGTTCACCACTGTTCCAAGTTTTCTCTATGTGTGGATACCCACATGGAAGAAAAATATAAATAAACAGGGATTTAAATAAATAGCTTGTTCACTTTTTGTATTCAAACGCTTAGAATGCTGCATCCTAGTATACACTGAGCACAAAATTACCATTTTATACACACATATTACTTCAGAAGAGACATTCAGTTGGGTTGATTTACTAAAACTGGAGAGTGCAAAATCTGGTGCAGCTCTGCATAGAAACCAATTAGCTTAATTGAACCAAGCTGAAGTTAGAAGCTGATTGGCTGCCATGCACAGCTGCACCAGATTTTGCACTCTCAAGTTTTAGTAAATCAACCCCATAGTCTCTTCTGTGATGAAAAAAAAATACCTGCCTGCTCACAGTTCTGAATGGTACTTATACTAAGCTACGCATGCACAGCTCCGCTTACATTGCCACCCCATCCCTGTGTGCTGGGATAACTGGCTCCTGTACATGCGCAGGAGTTGTGCCATCCTGGGATGGCCAATTGAGATGCCGAACTGGCACCAGGGGAGAAGAAGAAGAGCGCCAGCAAGGAACCTGAACCGCTGGAGAGGAGGTACGTTTCATGACTTTATTTCCACTTTAAGTGTTTGCATGAACATGGTACTTTCATGTGTGAGTTAGCACCTCAAATGGCCATGGACCAGTCTGTTACATCGGGCCTCAAACCAGAAGGATAATGACTTTACTCCCGTGTGACACCTTTTCCAGGACTGATTACTAAGCTATTTTGAGGGAAGTAGCATGAAGCACTGATTTTCTTCCCCCAGTTCTTTAACACGTTAAACTTAACTTCAACCTAAAAGCATTGAGGGAGTCTGATATATACTTTATGAGGCCTCACACACGCATACTCCAAGTCCATTGCATAAGAGAGCTCTGCTACGTGGTGGGCCCCAACTATGCAGTGGTCCCCACTGCCGCAATATGGGTAGACCATACAGCCATGAATCCACCCCTTCAACAGAAGCTCCTGCACCGGCCACCCCTGTCTCCTCTCTCCAACTGGCTACTTCTCCTTTGATTATTTGTTAGTCTCCATTACCCAGAAGATTAACATGGAGGTTTCACTTTGTTCCTAATCCCCACCCACTGTAGGACTTCATTCACTTTACAATCCCAAGAATCAGACCAGACGATAACCAACAATTTCATTGATTGAATACATATTGTAATGGTACAACTTCTTTCCAAACATTTGGCTCCAGCATTCACATGGCAATTCAACATGCATTAGATGAATGGCGTCCCTTTTTTTAAGACATGGCAAAGTCTGTAGGACTGTGCTGTAGTGTCTCATACAGGGGCGGACTGACCATTTGGAAACTCGGGTGCTGCCCATGGGCCCGGGGTCAGTAGGGGGCCCCATAAGATGCCCCTGGTACCTTTTTCATTGGCTTTTTTGAGTATGGGCAAGGACACAGGGTCCCCATGATCCCCTATTGCCCGGGGGGCCCCATGAGTTGTCAGTCCGCCCCTGGTCTCATACCTTTGACTCGTATGCTTTACCCATTTATTGGTGGTTCGCTCACTACAGCCTTAGTCCAGGGTCCCACCACCACCACTAAGCCCTCCGGGGGGGCCCCCATTCTTTCCCTCTCTTTATTTTTTTTCTGTCTATTGTTAGCTGAACTCGGATTGACAATGAAGCAATATTTCTGACCTATCTACTATACCTGAAATCCCTAAGGTCCTATGCATAGCTCTTGGATGACATTTTCCCTTCCCTAAATAAAAGATGGACACTAGGGGGCTTGCATTGTATTCTAGCACGTTATGAATGACTTACCTGAAAACTGAGCCCTCCAGTGGAGAGCTGTCACTGCTCCCCAAGGCTTCCATCTTCATCCTGTCTTCCTTCCAGGTTCGTGAGTTGTGGCCATCTCATTGACAATGTCGTCAATCCTGCGCATGCATGAAGGGAGTTTCGGCCGTGGCACAGCTCTGTTAATGGATGGCACACCATTGAGAGCGCAGTGTGCGTGCGCCGGTGACATCACTGGCGCTTCTAGAGTAAATATCTTCTAAACGGTGCACATTTAGGGGATATTTACAGTACCTACAGGTAAGCCTTATTAAAGACTTACCTGTAGGTAAAATATGCAAAAAGGCATTTACTTACACTTTAAAAAAAAACGCAGAGCTATTTATCCTTTGAAACTGAATGTACATCCATTTTATGTGAATAAGGCAAAATGGAATGTTACCAAACTGTTTTCTCTCCAGGTCGGATGTTTTTCATTCATACTAGGGTGCATTAGAAAAATGCCCACTGGATGGAGCTGATAATGATGGTAAGTAAGTAGGTAAGTAAGTATTTATTTCCTAAGATCATCACCTCCATCTAGTGGCCATAGTGAGGTATTTTCCTGATTAACGCTATTATGAACAAAGAACACCCAACCTGGAGAGAAAATAGTCCATTTTGCCAGCATTTCCACACATTCAGTTTTTCTGGATGAATATCTGGGCATTTTTTTTTTTTTATGAATACACCCCTTTGTGACCAATAACGTTGTATTGGCAAATAAACTGGCATTGGAGGGCCCAAAATTATTATTCTTTTTCAATAACAATTTATTACTTGCTAAAATGTGAAAAAAAATGGACCATTTGGCGTTCATCTTCCGTTTCCTTAAATGGTATGAGGAATACAATTAGTTGCTCTGAGCAACATTTCCTCTTCTGCTTTAGATTTCCGTGCTTTGATTTTTTTTTTTTTTTGTTTGCAAATGAATTCCTTATCTTAGCATTGGGACCATTTCTGTATTGGAGACTATATTTTTCTTGGCAGCAGAAAGTCAAACAAATAAAAATGATAAATTGCAACAAAAAAAAAAAATATCCACTTCAAGTCTGGACACTTTCACCCCCTTCCTGCCCAGGCCAATTTTCAGCTTTCAGCGCTATCACACTTTGAATGACAATTGCGCGGTCATGCAACACTGTACCCATATGAATTTTATAGCATTTTTTTGAGACAGATAAAACTTTATTTTGGTGGTATTTATTCACCACTGGGATTTTTATTTTATTTTTGCTATATAAATGAAAAAGTCCAAACATTTTGAAAAAAAAAAAGTGTTTTTCTTATAACGTTTTGCAAATAATCTTTCTTCACAAATCTTGGCCAAAATGTATTGATCTCTCTTTTTAGTAAACAAAATAATATAAAATAAACCAAATTAGTTTATAGCCAACAATTATAATTTTTCAAAAAGTTTTTTACATTTTTATTTTATTTTTTTATATTATTATTTATGGGGTTTTTTAACATACCATCACCCTAGCAGTACAGTGTCACCATAATGACACTGCACTACTTGGGGGGGGTGATGAAGATTTTTTTTTCTTTTTTTACACTGATTACATTTACACCCATAAAGGCTGTGAAAGCAATAATTTCTCCTTCTCTCTGGCTGCATTCTTGCTGATATCAGTGGAAGGAATTGTGCCCCATTGTTGGTGTTGGTGAAAAGAACAGTTCCCATCATTTGTGTCAGTGAAAAGAATGGCACCCAATTGTGGGTGTCAGTGGAAGCAATAGTGCCCCATTGTTGGTGAAAAGAATAATTCCCATCATTTGTGTCATTGAAAAGATTAATTTCCATCATTTGTGTCAATGAAAAGAATGGTGCCCCATTGTTGGTGTCAGTGAAAACAAGAGTTCCCCATTGTTGGTGTCACTGAAAGCAACAATACCCTATTGTTAGTGTCACTGAAAGCACAAATGCCCCATTGTTGGTGTCATTGAAAGAAATAATGCCCCATTGTTGGTGTCACTGAAAGCAATAATACCCTATTGTTGGTGTCACTGAAAGCAATAATGCCCCATTGTTGATGTCAGTGGAAGGAATAGTGCCCAATTGTTGATGTCAGTGGAAGGAATAGTGCCCCGTTGTTGATGTCAGTAGAAGGAAGGGTGTTCCATTGTTGGTGTCAGTGAGAGGAATAGTACTCACAAGCTGGATAAAGACAAGCAAATGGCCGCCCAAAGGCTGTCAGTAGTAGAAGTCTGAAGTGGTATCCCATTGTCAATGTCAGTGGAAGGAATGGTGCTCCTTTGTTGGTGTCAGTGGAAGGAAAAGTGCCCCATTGTTGCTGTCAGTAGGAGGAATAATACCCCATCACTAGTGTCAGTGGGAGAAATAGTGCACCACTGCCGGTGTCGGCGGAAGCAATATTGCCCCATTGGTGGTGTCAGTGAAAATAATAATGCTCCATTGTTGGTGCCAGTGGGAGAAGTCTGAAATAGTGCCCTATTGTCGATGTCAGTGAAAGGAATGGTGCCCCTTCTTTGTTATCAGTGAAAGGAAAAGTGCCCCATTGTTGGTGTCAGTAGGAGGAATAGTGCCCCATTACTGGTGTCAGTGGGAGAAACAGTGCCCTACTGTTGGTGTCAGTGAAAGGAATGGTGTCTTATGGTTGGTGTCAGTAAAAGGAATTGTGCCCCATAGATCTTGTCAATAAAAGAAATGGTGTTCCATCGTTGATGTCAGTGGAAGGAATAGTGTCCCATTGTTGATGTCAGTGGAAGGAATAGTGCCCCGTTGTTGATGTCAGTAGAAGGAAGGGTGTTCCATTGTTGGTGTCAGTAGAAGGAAGGGTGTTCCATTGTTGGTGTCAGTGAGAGGAATAGTACTCACAAGCTGGATAAAGACAAGCAAATGGCCGCCCAAAGGCTGCTGTTTGAAGATCACCACTTTAAAGCAACCAAAGCAGTAGATGAACTACCTATGGTTCTAGGTCACTGGTTTCAGCAGAAAGAGGATTATAAAATGCATTTTCAAGTGTTCTATAGCATTTTTGGACCGTTAATCAGCTGTATAGAAATATAGGAAAATATTTAGTACCAAATTATTACTTTTCTGATAATCTGAACAGGAGAATTTTATTGAATATAAAATATGGTGACATACAAAGTGTGCTGTGGCAAGGTGTGGCATTGGCAAAGGGGGTATGGTTTAAGGCAAGGGTAGGCAACTTGCGGCTCTCTAGCTGTTCTGGAACTACATTTCCCATGAGGCATTGCAACTTTACAAAACTGACAGTTACAGCTATGACTTGCAGAGGCATGATGGAACGTGTAGTCCTGCAACAGCTGGAGAGCCGCAGGTTGCCTACCCCTGGTTTAAGGGATTGTGGTCAAATACCAAGCATCTGGTAGGATGTAATAATGTGGCACAGATGAGCATACACTGTATGAGGTTACAAGAGACAATTGTGGTACAGAGAGACTGTTATGGTCTTCCTATGGTAGAACAGACTGCAAATTCCACAGGTCAAGACTAATCTACCTTCCTACATCTTAACCCCTTCATGCCTAAGGGTAAAACAAATCTAAATGCCTAAGCACAATTCTGCAATATTGACATGTGTTAGTAAAACCGTACATATCATCACAACTACTTTGTACATCCAGGTGGATTATACCGCGTTTTTTTCAGGACAAATTGGGCTTTCATTTGGTGGTAAATGGTAATGGATAGCGCCTAATTTATTTTTTTATTATCAAAGTAAAACTGGCGCAAAATAGTAAAAATAAATCGTTATTTTTTATTTAGCTGTGTGTTTCTTGTTACGACCATAACCTACCTCCATAGAACAACCCAAAATAAATTCTCCGGCTTATGACGATTGCAGCGATACCATATATGTGTATGTTATTTGTTTTTTGTACCCGTAGTACAGCCCACAAACAATAGTGCGCATTTTGTTTTTGTCTTTTTTTTTTTTTCCCCTAAAACACACTGACACTGACATTAACTGACACGGATACCAATTTTTTTTTTTAAATCCTGACCTTTGACCCTGAACTTTGACCTTTGACCTTGACCTTGCCTCAAACACTAACCCTGGTACTGAACTAGATCAAACTTTGATCTAGGTATTTTTCTTTATTTTTTATTTTATTTTTTAATATTTATTTATCTTCCTTTTTTTTTACTAAATTTTTTTTATCTCTCAGGAGTTAGAGAGATACAATGTATCTCTCCTCTCCATTCATAGAGAGAAAAAAACAAGGGGGCCGGGCTGTACAGTGACTGATCACTGTGATAGCCAATCAGAGGCTATCACAGCGATCACATGACCCGGAATCAGGAGTCCCGGGTCCCGATCGTTAGAACGGGACCCGAAGCTCTCAGTGACACCGTGGTCTCTGTGCTGGGAGCGTGCCGAGCGGCGCACTCCCAACACAAAGACAGGTACGCAAATATGCGGCCCCACGGAAAAAAGCCCAGTTCCGTGAGGCCGCATATTTGTGTGCCGTCGGCGTCAAGGGGTTAAGGAAGAAGGACTTTGTTTTCGAGCACAGTGAGGTGCCCATTCTGGACAGAGAGGACAACTGGTTCACAAGAGGCGTAAAAGAGGTCATCTACGACAACTGGAACAAACATCATTGGACAGGGTTGGGGATCATGAATACCATCTGTACCATCTCTCTCTTGGCAATCTGATAAAAATGTACCTTTAGCAATGTAAATCAAGGAAATAACACATAGACTTCCTGACATCAGCCATGGGATTATGTAACTGGAACACGGTGGTTCCACAACTTTCACACCTCCTATCCTGCTCTTGAATAATCATCATGTACACATTCTATAGTGACAGGACTAAGGGGGTCTTGAAGTGTGGGTATAAATGTTCGGGTATCTTCCCGGCACTCAATGGAACTGAGGAAGAGGCTTGGGTAATGTACAAAACATCTTCAACATTACAGAATGTTGAATGTGACTACTACTAGATACAACATGACCCTTGATAAATGAGAACCTTTGCAGACAGAGTGGTACTCATTACTTCTATCCACATCTACAGTCATGACCAAAAATATCGGCACCCCTGCATTTCTGTCAGATAATGCACCATTTTGCCCCGAAAACTGTTGCAAATATAAATGTTTAGACATTCTCATATTTATTTCTTTTGTTTGTATTCGTATGACACAAAAAAGTAGAGAAACAAAAAGCCAAACTGACGCATTTCATGCAAACCCCCAAAAATGGACTGGACAAAATTATTTGCACCCTCAATTTAATATTTGGTAGAACACCCCTTGGAAAAATAACTGAAATCTATGTCTTCCTGTAACCATCAATGAGTTTCTTCCACCTCTCTACTGGAATTTTGGAACACTTTTCATCAGATTGGAAGGGTTCCTTTTCCCAACTTCTGTTCTGAGATCTCTCCACAGGAGCTCTATGGGATTGAGATCTGGACTCATTGCTGGCCAGTTCAGTCCTCTCCAGCACTTGGTCTGAAACCATTTCTGGGGGCTTTTTGATGTGTGCTTTTGGTCATTGTCCTGCTGCAAGACCCGTGACCTCTGACACAGACCCAACTTCTGACACTGGGTCCTACATTGCACCCCAGAATTCCTTGGTAGTCTTCAGATTTCATAATGCCAGGCACACGGTCAAGACATTCAGTGCCTGAAGCAGCAAAGCAACCCCCAAACATCAGTGACCCCCCACCCCCACCATGTGTGACTGTAGGGACTGTATTCTTTTCTTTAAAAGCCTCATTGCTTTTTCTGAAAACAGTAAAATGATGGGCTTCACCAAAAAGCTGTAATTTTGGCACCTTCTCAAAACTGTAAGAAATAATTACATTCCAAGTTTGTGATGCTCCTGTAATTTGTTATTAAACTCACCTGTATTAATTAACAAGTGCTGACAATATAGAAATCACACCGGCAGCCAGTTAAAATGGTGAAATATTGTCTCAACCTTTCTGTTGAGAGTACTGAACTGGCCAGCAATAAGTCCAGATCTCAATCCCATAGAGCACCTGTGGAGAGATCTCAAAACAGCAGTTGGGAAAAGGAACCCTTCCAATCTGAGAGACCTGGAGCAGTTGGCGAAAGAAGAGTGGTTTATTTTGATGGTATTTATTCACCACTGGGGTTTTAAATTTGTTTTAAATAAATGTAAAAAAAAAATATTTTCTGCACTGATAGGCTGCACTGATGGGCACTGATGAGGCAGCACTGATGGGCACAGATGAGGCAACACTGATAGGTGGAATCAGGGGCGGACTGACCATTTGGAAACTCGGGCACTGCCCGAGGGCCCGAGGTCAGTAGGGGCCCCATGAGATGCCCCTGTCACCTTTTTCATAGGCTTTTTTGAGTTTGGGCAAGGACACAGGGGCCCCATGATCCCCTATTGCACGGGGGCCCCATGAGTTGTCAGTCCGCCCCTTGGTGGAACTAATGGGCACTGATAGGCAGCACTGATTGGTAATGATAGTTGACACTGATGGTCGGCACTGATGGGCACTGATGAGGAGGCACTGATAGGTGGCACTGATGGGCACTGATAGGTGGCATTAATGGGCACTGATAGGTGGCACTGATTGGTAATGATAGTTGACACTGATGGTCGGCACTGATGGGCACTAATAAGCAGCACTGATGGGCACTGATGAGGAGGCACTGATAGGTGTCACTGTGGGCACTGATAGGTGGCACTAATGGGCACTGATTGGCTGCACCGATAATCAGGGCACTGCTGATCAATGCCCAGATTGTCAGTGAAAAATGATGTCCTGACAGGCTTGCCAGTTAACGGCTCTCTTTTCCTACCTTAGACAAAGTGTGTGTTAAGAAAGGAATGCCCATAACCTGTAAATCTGTTTACATGTGATCAGCTGTGATTGAACACAGCTGATCACATGGTAAACGGCCACCATGATTGGCCGTTTACCCTAATATGTGATCAGCAGTGTCTGAAGGACACAACGGTCACAGAGTGCACCTGATGCATGCTGCAGGAGGTGCATGGGGGCGAGGTTCTAGGAGGATGTCTACTGACGCCTTCCCAGAAATGGACAACTGTGCTGTAGCCATCTTTCAGCTGTAGTGCTGTCGGCAAGTGGTTAAGTCCCCGGTCACACTGGGTGCAACTTGGCATGCAATATGCATGCCATGTGAATTGCAAATAGCATGCCAAGTCACACTCTATTGTCTACAATTAGGTCGGTCATATCGGTGCGGTTCCAACTTGGTCAGAGCTGCAATGATTTCTACAGTAGCGCATGCACTACATTTGGTTCGATTTGCATAGACATCTGTGTCAGATATCTTGCAAATCGCACTCCAAATTGCAATGACATCCCGACTTTGAAATCCACAGTGAAGTCAAAGTTGGGATCGGTGTGACCGGTGGGGGGAGTAGACCATAAAAACACAGAAAGGAGTTCCAGACTAAAATCGGATAAACAAGTCCAAGATCATTTTACCTGCTGATAAAAAAAGTTATATAAAAAAAAGAGCCAAGGCATTTTGAGGGAAATACCACTCCCCCGTCACCAGAGCTCAACAGGATAAAACTTGGATGGACTCTGGGAAACCAGTGACTGCACAGGTCTAAAGGTGAAACTCGAAAAATTTGAATATTGTGCAAAAGTTCATTTTTTTCAGTAATGAAACTTAAAAGGCGAAACTAATATATGAGATAGACTCATTACATGCAAAGCAAGATAGTTCAAGCCGTGATTTGTCATCATTGTGATGATTATGGCTTACAGCTCATGAAAACCCCAAATCCACAAACTCAGAAAATGAGAATATTGAGAAAAGGTGGAATATTCTTGACTCAAAGTGTCCCACTCTAATCAGCTCATTAAGCCATAACACCTGCAAAGGGTTCCTGAGCCTTTAAATGGTCTCTCAGTCTTGTTCTGTGGAAGGGAAAAGTGTGGAAGAAAAAAGTTCACAAGCAGCAGGGATGACCGCAGCCTGGAGAGGATTGTCAGGAAAAGGCCATTCAAAAGTGTTGGGGACTTTATATTAGAACCCGTATGGAACTGTCCTCATGGAGGAGCGACCTGACCTGCTTGGCTATTAGTTCCGACCACTGGCCAGCAGCGTGCCTTTGTGAAAATGATTCAGGGTACTGACTGCAAACCATTAGGGGATAAGGTAAGTACTATAGATGAACCCTCTACGTCCCGGAGCTCAGCTTTAATTTATGTTTATTGTAGCCTTGAATGATTTTCCACTAAATCACCGATGCCAATAAGGTTCATCACACACATGTAGTAATATAATGAAATCATAATTCAAGCTATAAAAATACTTTTGTTCATCTGTGATAAATTCAACAATGTAAGCATTCTGAATCGAAAATCCAAACATTAAGTAGATTTAAATGGAACATTTCTTCCTTTAACGTTGTGGATCGTACACAATGAGGCATCCTTTGAGGAATTAATTATGTAAATGTTGTGTTTCCCTGGCTGGGCTTCTCAAAGGTTTCAAAAATTGCAGGAAAATAATCATATTTACTTTTTCTAATAATTCACAAGCCTCTTTTTAAGGTATATTTTAAGGTACAATTGTAAGTAGGAGTGACTACAGGAAATATTAAAGCCGAACAGGTTCCTCTCATTCTTCTAGTGCAGCACAGATGAAACTTTTTTTCAGCGGGAACGCGGGGGAACACAGTTCAGGAACCCCCATTACTGAATGGACACTATATTGCCAAAAGTATTTGCCTTTACATGCACATGAACTTTAATGGCATCCCAGTCTTAGTCCATAGGGCTCAATATTGAGTTGGCCCCGCCCTTTGCAGCTGTAACAGCTTCAACTCTTCTGGGAAGGCCGTCCACAAGGATTAGGAGGGTGTCTATGGGAAGGTTGGACCATTCTTCCAGAAGCACATTTGCGAGATCAGGCACTGATGTCGGGGGAGGAGGCCTGGCTCGCAGTCTCCGCTCTAATTCATCCCACAGGTGTTCTATGGGGTTGAGGTCAGGACTCTGTGCAGGCCAGTCAAGTTCCTCCACCCCAAACTGGCTCCTCCATGTCTTTATGGACCTTGCTTTGTGCACTGGTGCGCAGTCATGTTGGAACAGGAAGGGGCCATCCCCAAACTCTTCCCACAAAGTTGGGAGCATGAAATTGTCCAAAATGTCTTGGTATGCTGTTGCCTTAAGAGTTCCCTTCACTGGAACAAAGGGGCCAAGCCCAACCGCTGAAATACAACCCCACACCATAATCCCCCTCCACCAAACTGTACACTTCGCACAATGCAGTCAGGCAAATACCGTTCTCCTGGCAACCACCAAACCCAAACACATCCATCGGATTGCCAGACAGAGAAGCGTGATTGGTCACTCCAGAGAACAAGTCTCCACTGCTGTAGAGTCCAGTGGCGGCGTGCTTTACACCATGGCATCCGACGCTTTGCATTGCACTTGGTGATGTAAGGCTTGGATGCAGCTTCTCGGCCATGGAAACCTCTACGCACTGTTGTTGTGCTAATCTGAAGGCCACATGGAGTTTGGACGTCTTTCACTATTGACTCTGCAGACAGTTGGCGACTTCTACGCACTGTGCGCTTCAGCATGCGCTGGCCCCACTCTGTCATGTGACGTGGCCTACCACTTGGTGGCTGAGTTGCTGTTGTTCCCAGTTGCTTCCACTTTGTTATAATCCCACTAACAGTTGAGCGTGGAATATTTAGTAGCCAGGAAATGTCACGGATGGACTTATTGCACAGGTGACCACCTATCACGCGACCACGCTTGGAGTCACTGAGCTCCTGAGAGCGACCCATTCTTTCACCAATGTCTGTAGAAGCAGTCTGCATGCCTAGGTGATGATTTTATACATCTGTGCCATGGAGGGGATTGGAACACCTGAATCACATGATTTGGAGGGCGGGGCCAATACCTTTGGCAATATAGTGTATGTAATGGCAAGAGTTGACGAGGTATGCTGGCTGCTGGGAGATTTAGTGTCAATGGGTGAAACCAATTGTTGTGGACTACCTATTGTTGCTAGGGAGGTCTATTGTTGCTGGGGGATCAGTTATTGCTGAGAGGGATTTACTGTTGAGGGAGGGGTCTATTTTTGCTGGCTGCTAGGAGGTACTATATATTATTGCTTGTGTGGATCTATTGTTACTGGGAGGGTCTGTTGTAGCTGGGAGGTCTACTGTTGCTGGCTGCAGGGGATTTATTTTCTTGCTATCAATAACAAATTCCATACAAATTACTACAAAATGATACTTGGCTCTGTATTCTCTAAAAGGGTCGTACTGGGAAGTAGGCAGATGGTGGAACCAAGGGACAGAGCTCAGGGGTGGGTAACGGGTGGAGACAAGCGCTGACTCCCAAATACATGCACCTATTGTCTGAGAAAAAAATCCCTGAGTACGGAGGAATAAAATCGAGTGTTTCATTTCTATGGATTACAAAAAAAATTGTTCTTTATATTTATGTGTCCCATTTGCTGTTTTTGGTTGTAAACTTTGGGCCAGGCTAATTACACTGTTTTAATTTAAAGTGGTTGTAAACCTCTCAAATAATCAATGAACAAAGCATATCCTTCCATAGTGTGCACATGCCTCAATCCAAAGCAACTAATGTGAATCTTGTCTGCTCCCTCCTTTTTCTGCTATTTCCATGAATCACTTCTAATAGTCTATGAGGACACTAAGCAATCCCAGGAGATGACCCTATTCCCCCCCCCCCCCAGCACACAGAAGGTGATTGACAGCCTCAGTTGTGCATGTTTCCCTATGAGATTCTGTAAAAGAGGAGGGGTGTCATTTCCTTCCACTCAGGTCTCAGATTACACTTAGCTTTCTGTTCTATGCTGTGCAGTGTGTGACTGCTCACTCCCTGCCTTCTGGAGCTGAAAAATATGTAAATTCTGGACTTTGAATGACTGTGGAGAAGAAAGGGCTGCAGTTAAACAGGTACAACTTATGTAGGAGGTTTTGTTTCATCTCTGTGTATCAGTCACTTCACAGGGTATATGGAAGGGTTTACAAACACTATAAAGACTCTATCAGCAAAGAGTACTTTAACAACTATCCCACTGCCCTATAGTAGAAATACTGCTACAGGGCGGCAGATGTGCGCAAAATCACGTATATATACACGTGCTTTGCATTCCTGGGTAGGGCCAATGGCAGCCTCACCTGTTGATCACCGGATGCCGGATGCTGATTCCCTGCTGGCAACCGGCGATCGCCGTGTATCACCAACAGGGGAGAGACCTGTATGCAAACAATACAGATCTATCCCCTGTCAGCTCCTGCACACTGCTTTGTATGGCTCGGCATAGCACAGCCATACAAAGCAGTGTGCTTACACAGTAAAACACACAGCACACTTAGTAAAACAGCACACAGTTAACCCTTTGATCACCCCAGATGTTAACCCCTTCCTGTCCAGTGTCATTAGTACAGTGTCAGTGCTTTTTATTAGCACTGATCACTGTATTAGTGTCAGCAGGGATGTCAGTGACACCAAGTCAGTTCCCCCCCAGTGTCAGAATTCCCACCGCAGTCCCACAGAGCCATACAAAGCAGAGGATTAACCCCTTAGGGTTCACAGTGAGTATAACAAGAATGCTTTACTGCATCTACAGACTGATTGTACTGTGGTGCGTTTAGTAACACTTTAAATAAAAGACCATTTTTTTGGCATAATCAGTCATATTTGCAATATCAATGCCAAAATTTCATGATTTCTGCCAGGGGATGCAAACATTTGAGCACAACTGTATATTGACATGTCAAACAAGAAAGGGTTGCAGCACAATATTAAAATATATTTATTGGCAATTTGTGTAATGTGGATATGAAATTAAATTTTTATCTTGTGCTGCAACCTCTTCTTTCTTTTTTTTTTTAAATGAATTTGAATTAATAGTATAATATAATATATATTTATATATAATAAATTCAAACAGGAAGCGGTTTCAGCACATGAGGAACATTTGTTTCGGAGTCTGCAATACCAACACATATTGCCAATAAATACATTTTCATCTTGTGCTGCCACCCCTTCTTGTTTGGTATTTCTGTGTAGGTTTAGGTTGCTGACACAAAGTGGGTGCTGTTCACCTTATTGATTGCAATATATATATATATATATATATATACACACAATCATGGCCAAAAATATTGGCACCCCTGCATTTCTGTCAGACAATGCACCACTTCGCCCAGACAATTGTTGCAATTACAAATATTTAGGCATTCTCATGTTTATTTCTTTTGTTTGTATTAGTATGACACATTCCACGCAAAATTAAAAAAATGGACTGGACAAAATTATTGGCACCTTTTCAAAACTGTTAGAGATAATTGCATTCCAGTTTGGGATGCTCTTGTAATGTTTAACCACTTGAGCTCCAGAGGATTTACCCCCCTTAATGACCACGCCTCTTTTTGCTACTCGGCGCTGCACTCATTCAACGGATAATTGCGCGGTCATGCAATGCTGCACCCAAACGAAATTTATGTCCTTTTTTTCACACAAATAGAGCTTTCTTTCGGTGGTATTTGATCACCTGTGCGCTTTTTATTTTTCATGCTATAAACAAAAAAAGGCCAAAAATTTTGAAGAAAAACAATATTTTTTATTTTCAGCTATAAAAAATATATAGTAAACTCAAAGTTGGTTAGAAATTTAGGCCAAAATGTATTCTGCTCCATGTTTTTGGTAAAAAAAATCCCAATAAGTGTATATTGATTGCTTTGTGTGGACGTTATAGCGTCTACAAACTATGGTATAAATACTGCAATTTACGCCATTTTTCTGCTATACAGAGCTGCGCTAGTTTAATGGACAATTGCGCGGTCATGCAATATGGTACATAAATGAAATTTACATCTTTTTTTTCCCCACAAATTGAGCTTTCTTTTGGTGGTATTTGATCGCCTGTGTGGTTTTTATCTTTTGCGCTATAAAAAAAAAAGCCTGACAATTTTGAGGAAAAAAAAACAATATTTTGGACTTTTTGCTATAAAACATGTCCAGTAAAAAAAAATGCAAAAATCAAATTCAGTCATAAATTTCTGCCAAAATGCATTCTGCGACATGTCTTTGCTAAAAAAAAAAAACCCAATACGTGTAAATTAATTGGTTTACATGAAAGTTATAGCGTTTACAAATGGCGGGAAAGATACTGGGATTTTTAGGGTTTTTTTATACTAATAATGGCGGCGATCAGCGAATTATGGCGGCGATCAGAGACTTATGGCAGCGACCAGCGACTTATGGCGGGACTGCGGGACTGCGGCGGACATTTTGACATTGGGGGGTACTGACTTGGGGTCACTGACATCCCCAAAAACACTAATACAGTGATCAGTGCACAAAAAAAAAACCTGACACTGTACTAATGGCACTGGGGAGGAAGGGGTTAACTTTATTTAGCAGGGAAGGGTTATAGGAGTGAGGGGAGTGTTTTACTAGGGGGCGGGGGTGTGTACTGGGCGGGACAAGGCTGATCGAGAAAGAGAAACTGTTCTTTCTCGATCAGCTCATCCTCGAGCTGAGAAGGAAGTGACAGACAGCACAGCTACTGCAGCTGTGCTCTCTGTCACTGTTTGCCTCCGATCGCCGGGACATAGCCGCTAAGGAGCGGCTGTGACCCGGCGACTGACATCTGCGGCAGAGAACTGCGGGACAAATAGGACGGCGTTGCGCCTCCTATTCGTTTACAAAACACACGTCTTAAAACGTGGTTTTGCCTGTGAGTGCTGCCCTGCCACCGTATATGTACAGTGACTGGGCGGCATGCGGTTAATTAAACTCACCTGTATCAGTTAACAGTTCTGAATGTTCCTGTGTCCACTGTGTGCACCATTGCCAAGAGGTTTAGAGCCCATGGCACTGTAGCTGATCTCCCTGGACGTGAGCGAAAGAGAAAAATTGATCAAAGATTGCAGGAAAAGATTGGTGGAATGGTGGATAAGGAACCTCTATCAACTTCCAGGCAAATTCAAGCTGACCTTCAGGCACAGGGTACAACTGCGTCAGCTCACACTATACGCCGCCATCTGAATGAAAATGGACGCTATGGTAGGAGACCCAGGAGGACCCCACTGCTGACACAGAAACATAAAAAAAGCCAGACTGGAGTTTGCCTAAACATACCTGAGGAAACCAAAATCCTTTTGGGAGAATGAAATGAAATGAGACTTTTAACCACTTCCTGTCCGGACACTTTCACCCCCTTCCTGTCCAGGCCAATTTTCAGCTTTTAGTGCTGTCACACTTTGAATGACAATTGCGCGGTCATGCAACACTGTACCCATATGAATTTTTTAGCATTTTTTTGAGACAGATGAAGCTTTATTTTGGTGGTATTTATTCACCACTGGGATTTTTTTTTTTTTTTGCTATATAAATGAAAATGTCCCAAAAGTTTGAAAAAAGGTGTTTTTCTTATAATATTTTGCAAATAAATAATATTTCATCATAAATCTTGGCCAACATTTATTCTGTTATCTTTTAATAAAAAAAAATAACCCAAATTAGTTTATAACCAAAAATTATAATTTGTAAACATTTTTTTACATTTATATTTTATTTTTTTATATTATTATTTATGGTTTTTTTTTTTACATACTGTCACCCTAGCAGTACAATGTCACCATGGTGACACTGTACTACTTGTTGGGGGTGATGAAGTTTTTTTTTACACTGATTGCTTTTACACCCATAAAGGCTGTAAAAGCAATAATTTCTCCTTCTCTCTGGCTGCATTCTTGCAGCCATTGAGAACTACTGTGTGAGCTGTGATTGGTCACAGCTTGTCACATGGTACAAGGCTGTTGTGAATAGCCTTGTACCATGTGACCTTTGTGATCATTCACAGATTTCACACGTAGTAAGCAATGATGTCAGAAGTGACATCTTGCTTACTACTCTTCATGTGATCACTGATTGGCCAACATAACAATTATCCAACACACACATCTAAGGCCACTGTTGCATTTCTGAAGAAGAACAGGGTGACAGTGATTCAGTGGAAAAGTATGTCTCCTGATCTGAACCCAATCCAACACCTATGGGGAATTCTTAAGAGACGAGTTAAGCATCACTCTCCATCCAACACCCAGGCTCTAACAGAGGTCGTTCTTGAAGAATGAAAAAAGATCGATGTTGCAATATGTTGCCAACTTGTTCATTCCATGCCTAGAAAACTTGGTGCCGTCCTTACAAATCATGGAGGTCATACAAAATGCTAGATAGAGGAGTTTGTGTTGTGGAGGGGGGGGATTCATTGCTGTATCAACTAATTTGAGTAAAACTGAAGATTTTCTAATCCAAGTTCTATTAATTTTTTACCCAATCATTATTACTTCCCCAAGGTTTAAAATGAAGACATGTCCACATGCTCTCCCCATCTCTGCTCCATAGACAACAGAGGAATTTATACGATGTTATGATCCAGCAGCTGGGTCATGTCAGATCTGGTGGACAAACAATCATTCCAATGGATAAGCACTGTAGAAATGGATTTGGGTTTCTATGCCAGAGATGAAGCTCTCTCGATGGTCCCAGCACTGGCATTTCTTGGGATCCAGTAGTCTTTAGTAAATGCCCATTATGTAGTACATAATTCTATTTGTAAAAGTGTAAAATCTAAAAATAAAATGTATGATTTCAATGACTTATAAACTACTTTAGCTCCCAGATAGAAGAAAAACTTTTTTAATCCGACTGGAACTGTGGTCTACGCGGGGACGTCTTACACATTTGGTGGTCGTGCCTGCAATGGACAGGCTTCTGGTCTAGGGTTTTTGGTCTGCTACAAACGCTATTTCACATTACGGTCCGTAGGGATGCAAGGGTGGCCCTTCTGCACTGCCCGATTTTGGGTCTGTCTAGATCTCAGCAGAAATTGGCATCCTATTTTTTTTGGCCAAACGTGCCATAGCTCAAGCTTGGAGAACCCCTTCGGTTGTCTTCCAAGGGGTGAAGACCCGGATGAATGATATGTTGATCAATGAACAGATGTCTAGCATTCTTCATGATTCTCATCCGAGATTCCTTAAGGTTTGGGAACCTTGGATCAAGGGGGGAATGACAACTCATGGGGCACCTCGGGCAATAGGGGGTCTTGGGGCCCCTGTGTCCTTGCCCAAACTCAAAAAAGCCTATGAAAAAGGTACCAGGGGCATCTCATGGGGCCCCCTACTGACCCCGGGCCCTTAGGCAGGGCCCGAGTTTCCAAATGGTCAGTCCGCCCCTGCCTTGGATAAGATATTCCTTGCCATCCCTGCCCCATACTAGTTATGGCCTCTTGTAGTTGCTGCCTGTGCTAGCCCTGGATCTGTGATTCTCCTAGTCTCCCTTTCCTCTGTTTTCTTTCTGATTCCTTTTTTTTTTTTTCCCCTTTCTTCTAACCTTTTATTTTTCCTCTTCTCTTTACGGTATTATGTTGGACTACTGCTGATCATATTTGGTTCGGCTTTTCGCCGTCCTTCCTTGCTGTCATTGGACATTTTGTTATTTGGCTAATACAAGTCAGCAGGATGTATCTGTTCTGTGTTATTGTTATGCTCGGCCCCTGCGTGGGCGTATATTGAGCTTGTTATGTTCCTAAAACTTTCTTAATAAAAATATTGAAACAGAAGAAACACTTTTTGTTACGATAAATATGTTTTAATTAGCGGATACTGACTAAATCACACTGGTTTAAATACATCAGAAGCACCCCCTTCCCTTTCTTTGCCTTTGAACCAAAAGATGGTAACCCCAGGCCTTTGGACAGTGGCTCTCCTTTTTGTATTTAGCACTCACCTGGACAATGTGTGTGCAGATGAGCAAGTTCTGTCTCAGTTTGGAAGGGTAAGTGTATACTTTGGCATTTTTGCCTTGGGTGGCATAGGACCTTGGCCATGCATCAAGTCCATCAGTGGGATTAACATACCATGATACCCAACTCTAACTGTTCACCTGGAAATATTTGGTGTTTCCATCCACCTATGTGTGCTCCAGGCCATTCTGTTGCATTCTCTATGTATAAAAAAAAAATACAATAAGGAGTTCAGGACCACCACATAATGAGCACCGGAAAAATGCATGGTGCCTACTGTGAAACATGGTGGTGGCAGTGTCCTTCTGTGGGGCTTGATAAATGCTGCTGGTGTCAGGAAGCTGCATTTCATTGATGTCATGAATTCACAGATGTACTGCTCTATATTGAAAGAGAAGATGCTCCCATCACTCTGTTCCTTCGGTCATTGTGCACTTTTCCAACATGACAATCATCCAAACAGGGGCGGACTGACAACTCATGGGGCTTCCGGGCAATAGGGGATCATGGGCCCCCTGTGTCCTTGCCCAAACTCAAAAAAGCCTATGAAAAAGGTACCAGGGGCATCTCATGGGGCCCCCTACTGATCCCGGGCCCTCGGGCAGAGCTCGAGTTTCCAAATGGTCAGTCCGCCCCTGGATCCAAAACATATATCTAAGGCCACTGTTGCATTTCTGAAGAAGAACCGGGTGACAGTGATTCAGTGGCCAAGTATCTCTCCCAGGGACGAACTGATAACTCATGGGGCCCCCGGGCAATAGGGGATCATGGGGCCCCTGTGTCTTTGCCCAAACTCAAAAAAGCCTATGAAAAAGGTACCAGGGGAATCTCATGGGGCCCCCTACTGACCCCAGGCCCTCAGGCAGTGCCCAAGTTTCCAAATGGTCAGTCCACCCCTGCTAAGTTCGATTAATAACCTTCCTTTCATGTAATGAGCCAAACAAGTTTTGTCCAGATTTGGGAGATTCTTCTCGTGTTCACTGAGATATGGAATAAAATCACTTTTCCGAAGGGGCGGACTCCTTTATGCTGAGCTCTGTGTTTTTTATGCATGTATTTAGTAACAAGTGTATAAACTATACATCGGATGTCAGTGCTTGTGGCGGCACTGAGTGGCGGCACTGAGTGGAGGCACTGCCTGTTTGTGTCCTATGAATAGGTTTGTCAGACATCCCCGGATCAATAATTCATGGCAGTGGAGATGGGAGAGAAGTGGGCTCTTTGGGGGGATCTGGTGACGCAGGTTCCTGGAAGGAGAGAGGGGATCCAGCGACTAGCCCGGCCTCCCACGCCCGCACCTCGCCCCTATATAGAGCCGGGCGCAGCAGCCGCTGTACACAGAGCGCCGACGATCTCCAGCCGTCAGCAGCACCGACAGGGCGGATCTGTACACACCGGGAGCCGGGGAGGGGGGGGAACACTCGCCGGGGGTTGTGGGACTGAAAACCTCATTGTTGCTGCTGAACACAGACGAGGAGTGCCGGGAATTGTCGGGAAGATGCTGCCGGTGCTGCTGCTGATGAGCCTGTTGCTGGGCTCTGTGGAAGGTAAGTGACAGCGGAGGGTGGGTCGGGGATCGCACAGAGCGGACACATTCAGTACCATGGACGGAGCTGTCAGTGCTACATATACATTCACTTCCATGGACAGAGCTGTCAGTGCTACATATACATTCACTTCCATGGATGGAGCTGTCAGTGCTACATATACATTCAGTACCATGGACGGAGCTGTCAGTGCTGCATATACATTCACTTCATGGACGGAGCTGTCAGTGCTACATATACATTCACTTCCATGGACGGAGCTGTCAGTGCTACATATACATTCACTTCCATGGACGGAGCTGTCAGTGCTACATATACATTCACTTCCATGGACGGAGCTGTCAGTGCTACATATACATTCACTTCCATGGACGGAGCTGTCAGTGCTACATATACATTCAGTATCATGGACGGAGCTGTCAGTGTTACATATACATTCAGTATCATGGACGGAGCTGTCAGTGCTACATATACATTCACTTCCATGGACGGAGCTGTCAGTGCTACATATACATTCAGTACCATGGACGGAGCTGTCAGTGCTACATATACATTCAGTATCATGGACGGAGCTGTCAGTGTTACATATACATTCACTTCCATGGACGGAGCTGTCAGTGCTGCATATACATTCACTTCCATGGACGGAGCTGTCAGTGCTACATACACATTCACTTCCATGGACGGAGCTGTCAGTGTTACATATACATTCACTTCCATGGACGGAGCTGTCAGTGCTACATATACATTCACTTCATGGACGGAGCTGTCAGTGCTACATATACATTCAGTACCATGGACGGAGCTGTCAGTGCTACATATACATTCACTTCCATGGACGGAGCTGTCAGTGCTACATATACATTCACTTCATGGACGGAGCTGTCAGTGCTGCATATGCATTCAGTACCATGGACGGAGCTGTCAGTGCTGCATATACATTCACTTCCATGGACGGAGCTGTCAGTGCTGCATATACTTTCAGTACCATGGACGGAGCTGTCAGTGCTGCATATACATTCACTTCCATGGACGGAGCTGTCAGTGCTACATATACATTCACTTCATGGACAGAGCTGTCAGTGCTACATATACATTCAGTACCATGGACGGAGCTGTCAGTGCTTCCTATACATTCACTTCCATGGACGGAGCTGTCAGTGCTGCATATACATTTACTTCCATGGACGGAGCTGTCAGTTCTACATGTACATTCAGCACCATGGACAGAGCTGTCAGTGTTACATATACATTCAGCACCATGGACAGAGCGGTCAGTGCTACAGAACATTCATTTCCATGGACGGAGCTGTCAGTGCTTCATATACATTCACTTCCATGGACGGAGCTGTCAGTGCTACATATGCATTCACTTCCATGGACGGAGCTGTCAGTGCTACGTATACATTCACTTCCATGGACAGAGCTGTCAGTGCTTCATATAAATTCAGCACCATGGACAGAGCTGTCAGTGCTACATATACATTCAGTACCATGAACAGTGTTGTCAGTGCTACAGAACATTCAGCACCATGGACAGGCTGTCAGTGCTACACATACATTCAGCACCATGGACAGAGCTGTCAGTGCTACAAATACATTCAGTACCATGGACAGAGCTGTCAGTGCAAGAGTTGCATTCAGCACCATGGTCAGAGATGTCAGTGCTGCAGCTGTATTCAGCACCATGGTCAGAGATGTCAGTGTTGCAGCTACATTCAGCACCATGGTCAGAGATGTCAGTGTTGCAGCTGTATTCAGCACCATGGTCAGAGATGTCAGTGTTGCAGCTGTATTCAGCACCATGGTCAGAGATGTCAGTGTTGCAGCTACATTCAGCACCATGATCAGAGATGTCAGTGTTGCAGCTACATTCAGCACCATGGTCAGAGATGTCAGTGTTGCAGCTACATTCAGCACCATGGTCAGAGCTGTCAGTGTTGCAGCTACATTCAGCACCATGGTCAGAGCTGTCAGTGTTGCAGCTACATTCAGCACCATGGTCAGAGCTGTCAGTGTTGCAGCTACATTCAGCACCATGGTCAGAGCTGTCAGTGTTGCAGCTATATTCAGCACCGTGGACTGTCACTGCTCTATGGAATTATCTTCTGCTCTCATCTGGGACAGTTTCCCTTCGCCGGTCTGTCAGGAGATACACTGGGCTGATTTCTATCAGTGTATACACAGAAGGAAGTGGGAGTGATATCAGAACTGATGACAGGTGTCACCTTTACATACAAACCATCACATGTGAGACATGTGTGACACCTGCCATAGCCCACCCTTCTGTTCCAGGATACATCAGCTGGTAACCAGTGACACCTCAGCCTCCAGTCAGTGCTGTGATGTGATGATATGGATCTCATAGGGATGAAGCGGGGAGAGGTCAGTCAGTGGTGTCACTTGTGTAAACCATAATGGTATCTGGGTTGTCAGCTTACAGTCATACAATTAGTGCCGATGTCAGTGATGCTGCAAAATAAACAGCACCTCTCAGTATCAGTGACTTGAAGTACAGTGATGTATTCCTATTAGCTGCTGTGAAGCATTGAAGGATGTATTCCTATTAGCTGCTGTGAAGCATTGAAGGATGTATTCCTATTAGCTGCTATGAAGCAGTGAATGATGTATTCCTATTAGCGGCAATGAAGCAGTGAAGGATGTATTCCTATTAGCTGCTATGAAGCAGTGAAGGATGTATTCCTATTAGCTGCTATGAAGCATTGAAGGATATATTCCTATTAGCGGCAATTAAGCATTGAAGGATGTATTCCTATTAGCTGCTATGAAGCATTGAAGGATGTATTCCTATTAGCTGCAATGAAGCATTGAAGGATGTATTCCTATTAGCTGCAATGAAGCATTGAATGATGTATTCCTATGAGCTGCTATGAAGCATTGAAGGATGTATTCCTATTAGCTGCATTGAAGCAGTGAAGGATGTATTCCTATTAGCTGCTATGAAGCAGTGAAGGATGTATTCCAATTAGCTGCTATGAAACAGTGAAGGATGTATTCCTATTAGCTGCTATGAAGCAGTGAAGGATGTATTCCTATTAGCTGCTATGAAACAGTGAAGGATGTATTCCTATGAGCTGCTAAGAAGCAGTGAAGGATGTATTCCTATTAGCTGCTATGAAGCAGTGAAGGATGTATTCCAATTAGCTGCTATGAAACAGTGAAGGATGCATTCCTATTAGCTGCTGTGAAGCAGAGAAGGATGCATTCCTATTAGCTGCTATGAAGCATTGAAGGATGCATTCCTATTAGCTGCTATGAAGCAGTGAATGATGTATTCCTATTAGCGGCAATGAAGCAGTGAAGGATATATTCCTATTAGCTGCTATGAAGCAGTGAAGGATGTATTCCTATTAGCTGCTATGAAGCATTGAAGGATATATTCCTATTAGCTGCAATTAAGCATTGAAGGATGTATTCCTATTAGCTGCTATGAAGCATTGAAGGATGTATTCCTATTAGCTGCAATGAAGCATTGAAGGATGTATTCCTATTAGCGGCAATGAAGCAGTGAAGGATGTATTCCTATTAGCTGCTATGAAGCAGTGAAGGATGTATTCCTATTAGCGGCAATGAAGCAGTGAAGGATGTATTCCTATTAGCTGCTATGAAGCAGTGAAGGATGTATTCCTATTAGCTGCTATGAAGCATTGAAGGATATATTCCTATTAGCTGCAATTAAGCATTGAAGGATGTATTCCTATTAGCTGCTATGAAGCATTGAAGGATGTATTCCTATTAGCTGCAATGAAGCATTGAAGGATGTATTCCTATTAGCTGCAATGAAGCATTGAATGATATATTCCTATGAGCTGCTATGAAGCATCGAAGGATGTATTCCTATTAGCTGCATTGAAGCAGTGAAGGATGTATTCCTATTAGCTGCTATGAAGCAGTGAAGGATGTATTCCAATTAGCTGCTATGAAACAGTGAAGGATGTATTCCTATTAGCTGCTATGAATCAGTGAAGGATGTATTCCTATTAGCTGCTATGAAGCAGTGAAGGATGTATATTTTCTTATTAGCTGCTATGAAACAGTGAAGGATGTATTCCTATGAGCTGCTATGAAACAGTGAAGGATGCATTCCTATTAGCTGCTGTGAAGCAGAGAAGGATGCATTCCTATTAGCTGCTATGGCTTGCTTTTTGTTTCCCTGAACTGGTCTGTAAGGAGATACACTATGCTGAGTTATTTCAATACAGATAAGGGAAGCGGAGGAATATTGGAGCGGTTCTGTCTATAAGAAGCAGAGCATTTGTTCCATATGTAAGGGTGACAGCGGGTTCCTATGGGCCACCACTTCTCCTGCTCTGCTGTACATCATCTGGTAACAAAGGTCTGATATCCAACCATTGACTCCTGAGCCAGCAATTAGTGCCGTGACTTGTGGCTTTATAATGATAGAGATCTCATGGGCAATAAATCGAAGAGCGGCCCGTATGTGTATGTCCATTACATGGAAGCTCGATAGTATCTGGGGGGGGGGGCTACTTACATTCATTAAATCAATGCAAATGTCCATGATGTTGCAAAACAGAAGCCAATAGCAACTCTCATGTGTTCCTTAATTATTATTATTATAATAATTATTATTATTATTATTATTATTATACAGGATTTATATATTATTATTATTATTATTATTATTTTTTTTTATTATACAGGATTTATATATTATTATTATTATTATACAGGATTTATATATTATTATTATACAGGATTTATATATTATTATTATTACTATTATTATACAGGATTTATATATTATTATTATTATTATTATTATTATTATTATTATTATTATTAAACAGGATTTATATAGTATTATTATTAGTATTACAATTATTACTATTATTATTATTATGCCGGATTTATATATTATTAATATTATTATAATACAGGATTTATTTATTATTATTATTATTATTATTATTACTATTATTATTATAATACAGGATTTATATATTATTATTATTATTATTATTACTATAATTATTATTATACATTATTTATATATTATTATTATTATTATTATTATTATTAATAATAATAATCAAGATTTATATATTATTATTATACAGGATTTATATATTATTATTATTATTATACAGGATTTATATATTATTATTATATAGGATATATATATTATTATTATAATACAGGATTTATATATTATTATACAGGATTTATATATTATTATTATTATTATTATACAGGATTTATATAGCGCCAACAGTTTCTGCAGCGCTCTGCAATATAAAGGGAGACAATACAACTACAATACAGTTCCAATTAGCTGCCATGGCTCACTGTTTGTGCTGTGAAAGTACCCTGTAGTGGGCACCACTGCTGAGCTCTCCTTCTGTAACATGCTGAGCCGTTAGCTTTAGCCCTTTACCCAAAGCAAGAATTTTTTTCTTTTACTGTATTATAGCTATTTATATATCACTGACAATTCACATTCACATCAGCTCCCCCCCCCGGGTCCTCAAGGAGCTTACAATCTAATGTCCCTATCTCACATGCTGGGCCAATTTATACAAGAACCAATGAACCCACCAGTATGGAATGGGGGTGGCATCCCCCACAAGTACAGCGAGAACATACAAACTCCATCCAGATAGTGTGACTTGGATTCAAACTTAAGGCGGAGCTCCACCCAAAAGGGGAAGTTCCGCTTTAAGGCTTTGTCCCCTGCTCCCCCTTAAGGATTGGCACCTTTAGGGAGCAGGTACCCGAATTGGACAGGTACTTGCTCCCACTTCCACTGTAATCACCTAGGCGATCAGAAGTGGAAGTTGTCCTTCCCCTCCCTCCCCGTAGTCTTCTTGGACACGTGACAGGTCCCAGAAGACGACGGGGCCATTCACACAGCGCAGCACTTCTCACACATGCGCAGTGGGCACCCAAGCCGTCACAGCCGGGTGACCACACTGAAGATGCCGGTGCCAGGGCAGCCGGTGACACCAGCGGTGGTGAGGACACCGCTGGACCGAGGGACAGGTGAGTGTCTGTATTTTAAAAGTCAGCAGCTACAGGTTTTGTAGCTAGTGACTTTTATTTTTTAGGTGGAACTCCGCTTTAAGTGTTGCAGAGCAGAAGTGCTAACCATTGAGCCACTGTGCTGCTCTGTCTGCCCTATTGGCTACTATGGCTTACTTTTTTTGTGCTTTAAGGGCTGGTTCACACTATAGAAATGCAGTCCAGATGCGTTCTGGATGCGTTTCCGCATGCACGTTTTTGACGTGTTCTGGTGCATTTTTGCTGCATTTTGGACATGTTCCAGTGTGTATTTGACGCTTTCTGGATCATTTTTTCCCCTCTCTTTTTCTTCAATATAAATAGGGACATGTGCATTTCAGTGTATTTTTTTGTGAATTCCGGTGCATTTTGTATGCCTTTTACCGCGCTCCAGTACAGTTCTGTGCAGGAAAAATGCAGCTTGTTCTACTTTTTTTTTTCCTGCATCCGAAACGCACTGGAACTGCAAGCACTGATGTGAACTATGACATTGACAACCATATCACCTACTTTCTGCACGTTTTGGATGCAGAAAAAAAGCAACTGAAATGCATGGAGTGTGAACCGGCCCTAAAGGTATCCTGTACTGGGCTGCCACTGCTGAGCTCTGTTTCTGCTGATCCATTCACTGTAAGTCCCTCACCCAAAACAAGGATTAGTTATTACAGATATTTATATCACATCAGCAATTTACATTCCAGTCCCTGTCCTCGAGGAGCTTGCAATCTAAAGGTCCCTATCTCACATACATGGGCCAATGTGAGTGGAAGCACAGGGAGAATATACAAACTCCAAGCAGACAGAGTGACTGGGATTCAAACTTAAGAGCACAGTATTGCAAGGCAGAAGTGCTAACCACTGAGCCACTGTGCTGCTCTGTCTGCCCTATTGGCTGCTATGGCTTACTTTTTTGTGCTTTAAGGGACGGTTCACACTATGGAAATGCAGTCCAGATCAGGGGCGGACTGACAACTCATGGGGCCCCCGGGCAATAGGGGATGATGGGGCCCCTCTGTCCTTGTTCAAACTAAAAAAAGCCTATGAAAAAGGTACCAGGGGCATCTCATGGGGCCCCCTACTGACCCCGGGCCCTCGGGCGGTGCCCGAGTTTCCAAATGGTCAGTCCACCCCTGGTCCAGATGCATTTCCGCATCTATATTTTTGACGCGCTCTTGTGCGTTATTATGCGTTTTTGACACATTCCAGTGCGTTTTTGATGCTTCTGGTTCATTTTGTTCCCTCTCTTTTTCTTCAATTTAAATAGGGACATGTGCGTTTTAGTGAGTTTTTGGTGCGTTTTGGTGCGTTCTGGTGCATTTTTTAAACTGAGGACCCCAGTGCTGCAAGGCATAAGTGCTAACCACTGAGTCACTGTGCTGCCCTATTGGCTGCTATGGCTTACTTTTTTGTACTTTAAGGGGCAGTTCACACTATAGAAATGCAGTTCAGATGCATGTTTTTGACGCGTTACGGTGCGTTTTTGATGCATTCTAGTGCGTTTTTGATGCTTCCTGGTACTTTTGTTTCCCTCTCTTCAATTGAAATAGGGACATGTGTGTTTCAGTGAGTTTTTGGTGCGTTTTGGTGCGTTTTTGATGCATTTTACCGCGTTCCGGTGCAGTTCTATGCAGGAAAAATGCAGCCTGCTCTACTTCTACAGAGGGCGCAGGGAGAATATACAAACTCCAAGCAGATAGCGATAGTAAACTGAGGATCCCAGTGCTGCAAGGCATAGGTGCTAACCACTGAGTCACTGTGCTGCCCTATTGGCTGCTATGGCTTACTTTTTTGTGCTTTAAGGGACAGTTCACACTATAGATATGCAGTCCAGAACAGGGGCGGACTGACCATTTAGAAACTCGGGCACTGCCCGAGGGCCCAGGGTCAGTAGGGGGCCCCATGAGATGTCCCTGGTACCTTTTTCATAGGCTTTTTTGAGTTTGGGCAAGGACACAGGGGCCCCATGATCCCCTATTGCCCGGGGGGCCCCATGAGTTGTCAGTCCGCCCCTGGTCCAGATGCATTCCAGATGCATGTTTTTGACATGTTACGGTGCATTTTTGACACATTCCAGTGCATTTTTGATGCTTTTTAGTACATTTTTTCCCCTCTCTTTTTCTTCAATTGACATAGGGCATGTGCATTTCAGTGAGCTTTTGGTGCGTTTTGGTGCGTTCTGGTGCGTTTTTGATGCATTTTACCGTGTTCCGGTACAGTTCTGTGCAGGAAAAGTGCAGCCTGCTCTACTTCTACAGAGGGCTCAGGGAGAATATACAAACTGAGGACCCCAGTGCTGCAAGGCAGAAGTGCTGACCACTGAGCCACCAGGCAGACCTGTATGCTTTGTAAGTATGCTGCATGCTTTTTCAAGGTCAAAAAAAGCACTGAAGCCAGGAAAAAAAAGCCATGCAAAGCACATCTTCCAAAGCATGTCAGCAATAGCAGCTTACACCATTCTGCCAGCACAGGCTTCCTTTCATCTTGGCTGGAAGTGTGACTCACCAATGTGTTAAATCGCACCTCTGCATGGTGAGAACTGGAAGTCCCATAGTTCAGGGACAGATATCATAGGCATGGCACCGCCTGTACAGCGCTTTAAGTGCCGCTCCTGACAGCCCTGCTAGTTGTTGTCTTCCAGTCTCAGGGTTTCCACATTCCTGCTGCTGCAAAAAAACAAGTCATAAAATATTCAACAGGAGGCAATTTTCTGACACTTTTGCGGAGTGTTTTGTGCGTAGATGAGAAGGGAGAAAACTGTTGCTCATCTCAGGACATGGAAATTACTGGCTGTCCTAGTTGCAGATCATAAAAGCTGACATATTGGCTTTGACTTGCATTAGATTTATTATTAAATTGCATGAGCTCGGGACCGCTGATGATGAGCAGCCGGGGTTGTGCAGGGCAGGAGATCCGAGTGACAACTGGAACATTTCATGCATGCAGGGTGCTGTTTGTGCCTGTTTGTGGTTCTTAGATTGTAAGCTCCCAGGATCAGGCCCTCCTACCCCTCTTGTATTGAATAATATTGTTGCTGTATTGTCTCCCGTTATATTGTAACGCGCTGAGCAAACTGTTTGCGCTATATAAATCCTGTATAATATAATAATAATATATAAATCCTGTATAATATAATAATAATATATAAATCCTGTATAATATAATAATAATATATACATCCTGTATTATAATAATAATATATACATCCTGTATAATAATAATAATAATAATATATAAATCCTGTATTATAATAATAATATATAAATCCTGTATTATAATAATAATATATACATCCTGTATAATAATAATAATAATAATAATATATAAATCCTGTATTATAATAATAATATATAAATCCTGTATTATAATAATAATATATACATCCTGTATAATAATAATAATAATAATATATAAATCCTGTATTATAATAATAATATATACATCCTGTATAATAATAATAATATATAAATCCTGTATTATAATAATAATAATAATAATATAAATCCTGTATTATAATAATAATATATAAATCCTGTATTATAATAATAATATATACATCCTGTATAATAATAATAATAATAATATATAAATCCTGTATAATAATAATAATATATAAATCCTGTATTATAATAATAATAATAATCATAATAATATATAAATCCTGTATAATAATAATTATAGTATAGTGCCAACAGTTTGCGCAGCGCTTTACAATATAAGGGAGACAGTACAATTACAATACATACACTGACCCGAACAACCTCAGACCCATCTCCCTGCTGTTGTTTACATCCAAACTCCTTGAGTGCTTAGTCTATAATCGCCTAAGCTCCCACCTCAATGACAACAACCTCCTCGATCCCCTACAGTCTGGCTTCTGTCCCCTACACTCCACCGAAACTGCCTTACTTAAACTCTCCAACGACCTGCTAACCGCCAAAGCTAATGGCCACTATTCAGTGCTCCTACTCCTTGACCTCTCTGCGGCTTTTGACACAGTCGACCACCCCCTCCTCTTCAAAAAACTACACTCCCTCGGCCTCAGAGATTCTGCTCTCTCCTGGCTCTCGCCCTACCTATCACAACGCTCTTTCAGCGTTACCTATAACGCTACCACCTCCCCCTCACTCCCCCTCTCTGTTGGGGTTTCTCAAGGCTCTGTCCTCGGGCCCCTTCTCATCTCCATCTACACCTCCTCCCTTGGCCAACTGATACACTCTCACGGCTTCAACTACCACCTCTATGCCGACGACACGTAAATCTATCTCTCGACCCCTTGCCTCACTCCCTCAGTCTCAGCCCGAATCACACACCTACTGAACGACATATCAGATTGGATGTCACTCCACTTCCTTAAACTGAACCTCTCCAAAACTGAGCTCCTGGTTTTCCCCCCAGCCCGCGCCCCCCCACTGACTTCTCCATCACGTCCAACAATGCCACCATCAGGCCCGCCCCACAGGTCAGAGTACTTGGGGTCATTCTTGACTCCAATCTATCCTTCCAGCCCCAAGTCCAATCATTAACAAACTCGTGCAGACTCCACCTCCGCAACATCGCCAAAATCTGCACGTTCCTAACCCCAGAAACCACTAAGCAGCTCATCCACTCCCTCATCATATCACACCTGGACTACTGCAACTCCCTCCTCACTGGCCTGCCTCGCCACAGGCTATCCCCGCATCAATCCATCCTGAATACGGCCGCCAGACTCATTCACCTTTCCAACCACTCCGTTTCCGCCACCCCCCTCTGCCAATCCCTCCACTGGCTTCCGATTGGCCAACGGATGAAAATCCAAACTGCTAACACTGACAAACAAAGCCGTCCACCATACTGCCCCGAACTACATCACTGACCTAATATCCAAGTACCACCCAAAACGCACTCTCCGCTCCTCACAAGACCTCCTTCTCTCTTGTTCCCTGGTCTCCTCCTCCCATGCCCGTCTCCAGGACTTCTCCAGGGTGTCACCCATCCTCTGGAACTCCCTACCCCAATCCATCAGACTATCACCTACTCTCCTCTCCTTTAGGCGCACCCTGAAAACCCACCTCTTCAGGGAAGCCTACCCCGCCCCCTGCTAATTGCCGATCTCCTCCACTCTTCCTACCACTGCATCCCCCACAGCTTTTCCTCCCCGACCCCTATAATCCTCCCTCCTAGATTGTAAGCTCCAAGGAGCAGGGCCCTCGTACCCCTCGTGTATCGCACTGTATTGTTATTGTACTATCTCCCATTGTAATGTACAGCGCTGAACTATTGGCGCTATATAAATACTGTATAATAATAATTTCAGTGCAGAAGGAATAGGAGGGCCCGGGTCATGGAGCTTACAATCTAAAGGAAGGGGGAGGTGATACAAAAGGTGATAGCTGCAGGGGATGATCTGGCAGAGATGATTCAAGTACAGTTCTTAGGTGGAGGTGGGGTAGGCTTCCCTGAAGAAGTGAGTTTTCAAAGGTCGCCTAAAGGCAGACAGGGTGGGGGCTGACCGGACATGCTGTGGTAGGGATTTCCAGAGGATGGGAGTGGCTCTAGAGAAGTCCTGGAGGCGAGCGTGGGAGGAAGTGATGAGGGAGCTAGAGAGGAGGATATCATGGGAGAAGCGGAGCGGGCGATTTGGGTGGTATCTGTGGATGAGGTTGGTGATGTAGCTAGGGGCAGTGTTGTGGATGGCTTTGTAAGCTGTGGTTTGTATTTTGAATTTTATAATATTCCCTAAGCTGACCCCGTCTTCATAACATGCACTGGGGGGGGATTTACTAAAGCTGGAGCACTCAGAATCTGGGGCACCTGCGCACGGGAGCCAATCAGCTTTAAACTTCAGCTTGATCAGTTAAGCTTTGGCAATAAAACCTGGAAGCTGATTGGCAGAGCTGAACCAGATTTCGCACTCTCCAGTTGTAGTAAAGACGTCACTACTAAAACGCTATAAAAAAAAGAACCGACAATTTTGAGAAAAAAAAAACTATATTTTTAACTTTTTGCTATTAAACACATCCAGTAAAAAAATGTTAAAAAATCTAATTTTATTATAAATTTAGGTCAAAATGTATTCTGCTGCATGAATTTGCTAAATAAAATCCCAATATGTGTAAATTAACTGGTTTACGTGAAAGTTATAGTGTTTTTTAAAAATAAAATTTCATCATAAATTTAGGCCTAAATGTATTCTGCTCCGTGTCTTTGCTAAAAACAAATTACGTGAAAGTTATAGCGTTTACAAATGGCGGTATACAGAGATTCTTTTTTTATTTTTTACCAGTAATGGCGGCGATCGGCGACTTATAGCGGGACTGCGGCGGACATTCTGACAATGGGGGGAAGTGACTTGGTGTCACAGACATCCCCAGTGACACCAATACAGTGATCAGTGCTAAAAACAAAAACAAAGCACTGACACTGTACTAGTGGCACTAGGCAGGAAGGGGCGATCAAAGGGTTAACTGTGTGCAGGGAGCAGGGGCGGACTGTCCATTTGGAAACTTGGGCACTGCCTGAGGGCCCGGGGTCAGTAGGGGGCCCCATGAGATGCCCCTGGTACCTTTTTCATAGGCTTTTTTGAGTTTGTGCAAGGACACAGAGGCCCCATGATCCCCTATTGAGGGCCTGGGGTCAGTAGGGGGCCCCATGAGATGCCCCCGGTACCTTTTTCATAGGCTTTTTTGAGTTTGGGCAAGGACACAGGGGCCCCATGATCCCCTATTGAGGGCCTGGGGTCAGTAGGGGGCCCCATGAGATGCCCCTGGTACCTTTTTCATAGGCTTTTTTGAGGTTGGGCAAGGACACAGGGGCCCCATGATCCGCTATTGCCCGGGGGCCCCATGAGTTGTCAGTTTGCCCCTGGCAGGGAGTGTTTTACTAGGGGGCGGGGGACATGTGCTTCACTGTAATCACACTGCTCTGGATGGCTGTGCTGCGCCTCCACATCTAAATACTGATATGTCACAATATATGACATTTTTGTTTTTGGGAGTTGAATGCTTTAACTATAGGATAAGTTTACTCGCCTTTTAGTTGTTTCTTCTACACAGAAATGTCAGGTCGCTGAATGAGCGAATGAAGCAAATACATTCAGTCACTATCTAGTCATCTGGATTGGCTGATAATATAGCAATCATCTCAATGCCCAAATTAATCACATTATTTACTTTAATTGTATTGTTAGGGCAATATTAAAGCATATCTAAACCAGAGGCTTTCAGTAAAGAGACCCCCATCCATCTGTTTTCAGCGTACAGGATGGGATCAGATGCCGGTGGGTGTCAGCGGACTATCGTCCACTGACACCCTCCGGTCCGTTGAAGTCTATGGATGGACCAATCGGGTCTGCCTGAAAAACTGACAGGCGGATCCCATCTGTCTGCTTGTGTGAAAAGGGGCCTTAGGGCTACCCTGGCAAACAGGTGATTTTTGTTTCCAAACTATTTCACATGAAATGCAACTTTTTTTTTTTTTCTTTTTCACTTTTTACTTTTTGCTTTTCTTATAACAGGCCAGTGTCTGTTGGTGTTCATCTCAAATGTGACTGCAAAAGAGGAAACATGCTTTAAGGAAAGGGAGCATAAAGAGCCAGATACAGGCGCACCTCGGTTTACGAATGAAAATCCATTGAACATAATGCCTCAGTTTACGAATTTTTTTCGCAATACGAACGGATTAATTGGATTAATTGCATTTACGATTTTTTTTTAATCATGTCCCTGTTCAGTATTTATGCCTTTAACCTCCCTGGCGGTATGATTATGTCAGGAATTTTGTACCAAAAGCGGTACCATTTTTTTGCATGGAAATTTGGTGTTATGTATTGTAGGCCTGCAATTCTTAGTAATTACTTACTTAATAAATACTCATAAAAAATAATAATATAATAATAATAAATTTAATTCAATAATATAATCAAACCAAAAACAGTGAAATGTGAAATATAGCGCCAAGTTCGCACATCACTGAGCTCAGTCGCAGAATCGTTTTCAGTGTCTGATGAGGAATTTCCCCCACGAATCATTATCACTCAATTCTGCAAGTGGTTCTGATTTCCTATCGCTGTTCTCTAGCCGGTCTAAAACCGCTTTTGACCTAAAGGGACGCTTTTTGGACGCCATGGACGTTTCTCAGTTTCCAGGCAGAAAGAACAGTAAAAATGCAGGCAGGGCGCCGGACAAAGCACTCGGGACAAAATGTATGTGAAATGGTTTGATACAGGAATGTTTTGCTATGAAATAATTGTTTAAAAAAAAAATTAATTTTTTTTAAATATTCAAATTTGCCGCTGGTTCCGGCGCCCGTACGTCCCGACGTCACAGGGACCGGAACACGGAAGCCAGATTCCGGCATCGGCCGGAAGAGATGGCCGGGGACGCTGCAGGGGACGCATCGCGGGAGCGAAGGACAAGGTAAGTGCTGCAGGGAATCCCTATGCAACGCTGCATGGTAAGCCCGAGTGTAGCTCGGGGTTACCGCTTTTGGTACATAAACTTTACCCCGAGCTACACTCGGGAATACCGCCAGGGAGGTTAAAATGCACTTTATAAAGAGTTTTGAACAGATAAGACTTGTTTTGACTTTTTCCTGACCTCTGGAACGGATTAATTGGTTTTCAGTGCATTTACAATTTCTTTTTTTTAATCATGTCCCTCTATGCCTTTAAAGTGCACTTTATAAAGAGTTTTGAATAGATAAAAAACTCATTTTGACTTTTTTCTGACCTCCGGAACGGACTAATTGGTTTTCAGTGCATTTACGAATTAATTGTTAATCATGTCCTTGTACAGTATTTATGCCTTTAAAGCTCACTTTATAAAGAGTCTTGAACGCATAAAATATTTTGTTTTTACTTTTTTCTGACCTCCAGAACGGATTAATTGGTTTTCAATGCATTCCTATGGGAAACCGCCTTTCAGTTTACAAATTTTTCGCAATACGAAACGACCCGCAGAACACATTAAATTCATAAACCGAAGTACGCCTGTATTGTAGAAAGGTTAAAGTTACCATGAGTGACATCTAGTGGCTGTTGTCATTTACTACACTCCTATATAAAGCATCATCCACACCCCAAAACAAACAAACAAACAAAAAAAGAAAAGAAATGCAGCTACCACATCTAAATACTGATATGTCACAATATATAACTTTTTGGGTTTTGGGCATTCAATGCTTTAACTATAGGATAAGTTTCATTTTAGTTTTTTCTTCTACACAGAAATGTCAGGTCGCTGAATGAGCGAATAATGCAAATACATTCAGTCAATATCTAGTCATCTGGATTGGCTGATATAGCAATCATCTGAATGCCCAAATTAATGACATCATTATTTTCTTTAATTGTGTTGTTAGGGCAATATTAAAGCATATCTAAGCCAGGGGCTTCCAAACTTTATAAATGTCCTTCAGACTTTAGAAGGGCCGGACTGTGGCCAGTGGAAGAAGAAAATGTCCTAGCGTCAGCGGGAGCAAACAATGCCTCATCATTGGTATTAACCGGAGATATAGCGCCCCACCACTGGCATCAATGGGAGGAATACTTTCCCATTGTTGGTATCATTGGGAGGAATAGTGCCCTATCATTGGTGTCAGTGGGAGGAAAAGTGCCCCATCATTGGTGTCAGTAGGAGAAATAGTGCCCCATCATTGGTATCAGTGGGAGGAATAGTGTCCCATCATTGGTATCAGTGGGAGGAATAGTACCCCATCATTGGTATCAGTGGGAGGAATGGTGCCCCATCATTGGTATCAGTGGGAGGAATAGTACCCCATCATTGGTATCAGTGGGAGGAATAGTACCCCATCATTGGTATCAGTGGGAGGAATAGTACCCCATCATTGGTATCAGTGGGAGGAATGGTGCCCCATCATTGGTATCAGTGGGAGGAATAGTGCCCCATCATTGGTGTCAGTAGGAGGAATAGTGCCCCATCATTGGTATCAGTGGGAGGAATAGTACCCCATCATTGGTATCAGTGGGAGGAATAGTACCCCATCATTGGTATCAGTGGGAGGAATGGTGCCCCATCATTGGTATCAGTGGGAGGAATAGTACCCCATCATTGGTATCAGTGGGAGGAATAGTGCTCCATCATTGGTATCAGTGGGAGGAATAGTACCCCATCATTGGTATCAGTGGAAGGAATAGTGCCCCATCATTGGTATCAGTGGGAGGAAAAGTACCCCATCATTGGTATCAGTGGGAGGAATAGTGCCCCATCATTGGTGTAAGTGAAAGGAATAGTGCCCCATCATTGGTATCAGTGGGAGGAATAGTACCCCATCATTGGTATCAGTGGGAGGAATAGTGCCCCATCATTGGTATCAGTGGGAGGAATAGTGTCCCATCATTGGTATCAGTGGGAGGAATAGTGTCCCATCATTGGTATCAGTGGGAGGAATAGTGCCCCATCATTGGTATCAGTGGGAGGAATAGTGCCCCATCATTGGTATCAGTGGAAGGAATAGTGTCCCATCATTGGTATCAGTGGAAGGAATAGTGCCCCATCATTGGTATCAGTGGGAGGAATAGTGCCCCATCATTGGTATCAGTGGGAGGAATAGTGCCCCATCATTGGTATCAGTGGGAGGAATAGTGCCCCATCATTGGTATCAGTGGGAGGAATAGTGCCCCATCATTGGTATCAGTGGGAGGAATAGTGCCCCATCATTGGTATCCGTGGGGGGAATAGTGTCCCATCATTGGTATCAGTGGGAGGAATAGTGTCCCATCATTGGTATCAGTGGGAGGAATAGTGCCTATCATTGGTATCAGTGGGAGGAATAGTGTCCCATCATTGGTATCAGTGGGAGGAATAGTGTCCCATCATTGGTATCAGTGGGAGGAATAGTGTCCCATCATTGGTATCAGTGGGAGGAATAGTGCCCCATCATTGGTATCAGTGGGAGGAATAGTGCCCCATCATTGGTGTCAGTGGGAGGAATAGTGCCCCATCATTGGTATCAGTGGGAGGAATAGTGCCCCATCATTGGTGTCAGTGGGAGGAATAGTGCCCCATCATTGGTATCAGTGGGGGGAATAGTGCCCCATCATTGGTATCAGTGGGAGGAATAGTGCCCCATCATTGGTATCAGGGAAAGTAACGCAACGCCGTAACGCAAAAAATTGCCTGGTCAGGAAAGGGGGGGGGGGAATTCTCAGGAGGGCAAGTGGAAGATAACATTGTTTTATGCATATAGGGGAGCTCACATGACAAGGACACTGCATTGTGGAAAGATCTACAGGTATTTCCCGTCCTTCTTGAATATGTGTTTATTGAGATAGAAAAGCTTTATACTCAGCAAGCGAATAAATCACAACTGAGAGTTTAATATCACTTTAGGTGCAGCAAATCCACTCCAGACGAGCAACACAGCGAGTGCACACAGAATGCAGGCTACACACTCTTATGCCAGCCATGCAAATGACAATATGATTGTTTAAAATACCAGTAAAAAACAAAAAACAAAGATAAAAACAACACATAAAACAATCTCATAAACCGATTGTACTAAGACGGGGTGTGAAAAGAAAACAGTATGTCATCATTTTCTTCCACAAGAAAGAAGTGGAGCTGATAGAAAATTCAACCAATACAACCAAATTGATCTTTTTCTTTGTTGTATTGAACATTTGCTTTGAGCAAAAGACCGCTTGAAACGATCAAATTTGGGATTGATTGTTAATTTATCAATGCGTATATGGCCAGCATTAGAGGGGTTCGATCTGAGGGTGGAGAGAAAGGCAGATGGAAAGAGAGAGAGAAAAAAAATGGAGAGGTAGAGGGAGAATAATGCTCAACAATACAAGGTGGTATTTAAAAGTTTCAAGATTAGGTTTGTAACACACCAACAGATGGCAGCACAAGGCTGCATGCACAGTCACAGGGAGCACTGACCTTCATAAGTCAGCATGCCAAAAGATGTCTTCCTGTGTACATCGGGAGCTGTGCAACTGGTGCTATTCTGACCACGTGCGTTACCGCGTCTGCTGTTTCATCATGGACCGCAAGTTAGAACAAAGAGCAAATGTGAAATTCTGCATGAAACCTGGCAAATCTGCCACAGTGACGTTTGACATGATTCGGCAAGTTTACGGCAATTCTGCAATGAGTCCTTCGAGATGTTTTGAGGGGCACACACACTTCAGAAGTGGAAGAAGATCACTGGAAGATGAGAGATCAGGAAGACCCCCAATGGGCTCAACCACCGAAAAATGTCGAAACCATTTGGCAACTTGTGCATAATGATTGTTGGGGAACAATCCACAACATTGCTGCCAGTGTCGGTGTGCCATATGGAACAGTCCAGGCGATCCTCACGTGTGATTTGAACATGAGCCATGTTGCTGCCAAGTTTGTCTCCAGACTACTAACCCAGGAGCAGAAGGAACACCACATCAAAGTCTGCCAGGAACTCCATCAGTGTGCCAAAGATGACGAGGATCCTTCATGTCGAGGATCATTACTGGTGATGAAATTTGAGTGTACAGGTTTTACGCAGAATTTCATGTTTGCTCTTTATTCTAACTTACTGTCCTTGATGAATTAGCAGCTGTGATAACACACGTGCAGGGGCGGACTGACCATTCAAGCACTCGGGCACTGCCCGAGGGCCCAGGGTCAGTAGGGGGCCACATGAAGTGCCTCTTGTACCTTTTATAGGCTTTTGAGTGTGGGCAAGGCCCCATGAGTTGTCAGTCCGCCCCTGCGCACGTGGTCAGAATAGCACCAGTTGCACAGCTCCTGATGTACACAGGACAATGTCTTTTGGCCCACTGACTTGTGAAGGTTGGTGCTCCCTGTGACTGTGCATGCAGCCTTGTGGTTGGCGTGTTACAAAACTAGTCTTGCAACCTTTTGATACCACCTTGTACACAAAGTAATGTAAAGCTGAACTCCAGGTATGGATGCTTTTTTTATGGTACTGTTGACAAGCACCATCCACTTTCCACCCGGGACAACCTCTCTACAGGTGGAGAGTGGATGGTGTTTGTCAACAGCACCATAAGCGTATTCTGACTTGCCTGTAGTGGGTGGTCAGACATATCTGGTGAGTTCTCTATGTTGGTGGTGGAGGAGCACTGGACTACATTATCAAGAGCACACTGGTTTTGTTGAATGAAAGAGCACAAAATTCTTTGTATGAAAACAATTGCATGGACACTGTATTCAAGCACTTTATTGCTGCACAAGATGTGGACATTTTAATATATGGACATTGGAAACACATTTTATTTGGATTTTTGATGTATATTTTTTTCTAAGGGTGTTGTAATGCAATGCTGCATACAATAACTAAAAGCAAGTCATATACACACACAATAGACAGGTAGTCACACAGGTACTTATAACCAGCATTTACACCATTAATTATTCTAAGCATGTGAAAGACCCTCTACCAAATGAGCACACTTGCCCTGGCTCATCATCGCATTCACCCGGCACTCCATGAACAGAATCCAACTGCAATATTCTTGCACTGTGAAAACCTCCACTTTTATTATCACATGACACACAGGAGGATATATCTTATAGTCATCACAATCTGCATAATAACACACACCAATAATAATGTGAGCATTACAGCATGAAATAAACACATCATTTGACAGCGTCACAGTATAGAATTAATACATTACCAAAGCAATGGGAAGACGGGAAGAAAAAGACCCCATTAGACCCATACTGAACAGGGGGTCATGGGGAAACTGTAAACATGACCAATCGAAGAGCCCATATAGCCTTGGCAAGAGTCCCAGTATCAGAGCGTCCCCTGCTGCTAGGAAGGCTCCCATCGATCCCGGTTTTTAACCCCTTTTTCCTGGCTGCTTTTCCGAAGTAGCGGGCACCACACCCACTCTAGGAGGAGCTAGCAGAAAGATTCTGTGAGGATAACTGAGTCATGCCCAGCCACTATTTTGAATAAACAACGACATACAAAATATATTTTTAAAAATACATTTTCAAATATACTGTATGTCTTTAAAAATACATTTTTGGAATGCATTTACAAATATATGTAAAAATATATGTTAAAATAACTTTTCTATATCTTAAAAAGAATCTGAAGAATATTTAAAAAAATATATATTTAAAAAATATTTTCATATAATATATACAAAAATGCATTTCAACATACAATATATATATATATATATATATATATATATTAAAATATATTGACTACGGCCAAAGTTGTAGTATTTCAAATATATGTCAATATATGTGGGAAGAATATTTTTAAAACATATTTAAAATATATTTTTCTTCCATATGGGCAGTGTCAGCCAATACAAGTGAAGGGATGGACGCTGCTCAACCAACCCCAAGAGTCCAATGTTAAGTAATGGCCTCAGTCGCCGTTCTTGCCATGTCCACTGATGTGTTTTGCCCCGCCCGAGATCTCTGTGGCCAAGCCCGGTGGGCGAGGTGAAAGGTGTCAGAGGGCATAGCCAGAATTCCGGCTGAGGCCCAGGGTCGGATCTAGGGGGGTTCTGGGGTGGGCTGTGCCCCCCTAGATTTTGGTTTTGCCCTCCCAAGACCAATGGCCTCAGCAGGGCGGTCCCTATAATGAGGCACTGAAGCCCAGCCCAACCATTACAGTGCTGTTAGCCAGAAGTTTAAAATAAAAGTGTTTTCACCCCCAGATCAGACAGGCTGGATCCGGCCCTGCTGAGGCCATTCCTCAACATTGGACTCCTATAAACGGTTGAGCAGCGTCCATCCCTTTACATAGGAAGTTGGCCACTGTGCACAGGCGTCATTCACAGAACATTTCGCATTTTTTTTAATGTTTGCAAAATGTTCTCTGACTGGATGAGGTGGAGATCATGATGTTACCACCTTGCCTCTCCACCTCGTCCAATGTCACCACCTTGCGTCTCCACCTCGTGCAATCAGATAACTTTTTGCATCCACTGAGAAAACACAAAGTGTTCTGTAAATGGTGTCCGTGCTGATTGAGCAAGCTCCTGTGTTCACAATGCAGCAGGCCGGCTGCTCGGCACAGGACCCAGAAGCCAGTGACCATTACAGTAATTTCCAGCTTCCACAGGGATCTCCCAGTATATGCATAGTTATATTGATCCAAGGTGGACCAATGTAATATATGTATGTAAAAATATCAATACCTGGAATTCTTCTTTAGATACATTACAGTTTTTTTTGTCTGTTGCTGCGTCTTGATAGCCCATTCTACCTCAACACATATGACCAGACGAACATGTGGCTGTAAAGGGGCCCTTAGTCTTCATGGAAAACTTGAGAGCCTAACCCTTGTCTACATAGATGTGCATGTTGTATTAAAAAGCTCATCTTTATGACCAAATTTAGGGTGTAACATGAAAAATGGTCACAGTCTGCAGTCCCGCATCCCCAAATCACTGCCCTTCCCTACCCACAGAATCTGGGGGTCTTTTCCCTGCTGGCTCCCATCATTATTTGAATGTAGCATGACCAGGGGTGGACTGACAACTCATGGGGCCCCGGGCAATAGGGGATCATGGGGCCCCTGTGTCCTTGCCCAAACTCAAAAAAGACTATGAAAAAGGTACCAGGGGCATCTCATGGGGCCCCCTACTGACCCCGAGCCCTCGGGCAGTGCCCGAGTTTCCAAATGGTCAGTCCGCCCCTGAGCATGGCCCATCTTCCCATCTGCCATTGTGTCATGGGGAACATCCCTGCACTTGTAGTCCATTGGTACTTCCTCCAGCTGTGTAACTGAAGGTCTGTGCTGCAGTACAGACCTGCAGCTGGAGGAACAGTCTACAGGAGCCTGAACATTGCACCCGCCATCCACTGATCACAATTGCAATGCTTTGCAGGTTTAAAGTGCTATAAAACCCAAATGCAAACATTTATTGTATTATAGTTTAGCAATACTTAGATGTGATGGCTGCATTAGTTTACTTTTTCACATCTGTACATCCGTGTGGGCCATGTTTTGCACGGGCACGAGAGCCCATTCATTTGAATGGACTCCCGTGCCCGTGACACACAGAGAAGTCCCTGCACTTCTTAGGAAAACGCAGCCCTCACGGGAACCTCGGTTCCCAGTACGGTTGCATTTTCCAGTGCTGGCGGCGTGCCATTAGAACTAATGGTCTCCACCCAAGGATCCGCATTTCTCTGTGCGGGTGGTGCGGCTGCACAGATTTTCGTGCGGATCCGCAGCAGCACCACCCGCACAGATGTGAACCAAGGGTGAGGCTTTCCTTCTTCTATTTTCATCTGGTGATCAAGCCAGTATGTCTGTTGTTTTTCAACCGAAAAGCTCTCTTGCAGGTACATGGATGAGACAAACCAAAAAAAAAGGGAATAAAAACTGCTGTAACTGATTATAAAGTATGGCTTCACTTCTCCGCATTTTCACCCGGTTAGAAAGGGTCAGGGACTTTTTTGAACGCAAAAAGTTGCATTTTTGTTTCTACAGACTTCAATGGAAATGCTGAAGAAAAACATGTATTGCATTTTTGCTGCATTTTTTCTGCGTTTTAAATCTGCCTAGCAACAAGAAAAAAAAAGAAAAGGCAGGAAAAATGCAAGTGCAAAAACGCAATTCAGAAACATCTCAAATGCAACCTGCATAGGTGTGAACCTAGCCTTAATCCAGAGTGGGGGCGCTTTAATACAGGAGGTGTGCTACTGGCCAGGTTACCAGGTGAAAACAGAGGGAAAAAAGCCTAAAATAAGAAAACGAATACAGCCCCCACATCTAACGATTGGTAAGCTGCAATATATAAAATTTTTGGTTTTGGGTTCACTATCGTTTTAAATGAAAAAAAAAAAATCAATGCCTAATATTATATTAATTATTATGTTTTTTGGAAAAAGTGGAGTTAGCTTTTTGTTAGTAATAGTTTCCATTTTCTACATACCGACGGTGCTGCTGCATGCACTCGAAGACTGCTGCCATGTGTATTTTAGTATAATTATATGAACAATCTGCTGTGACATTATGAATCTATTCTATTCTTTTATAACATACAATGTGTATATAATACAGCTTGATACAATGTCATTATTATGTAAGCAGCCCCCGAATCTGTAATTGCACTCTGCAACATTCTTACATCAAAGCTGAAAGCCAGCGAATGATTCAATGCAACGCCGCTAAACCCCAGACCGCTCATTAATTGCGTGTGTTGGTCGGAAACAGAAGTCATTATTACCAGAGTATTCAAAGTCACAATGGAATTCTCATTTATTTTTAATCCGACTGAACTGAAATAGGCGCATTATCGTCTTTTGGAGTGTGTTGGCTATATCGTAATTTGTGAATCAGGACTGCGGAAATGTTGGTGTAGCCGAGATACCATTAGCTAAGCTATCTTTTTACAAATGTTATAAAATTGTCACTAAAGGCGTAATATAATGTGTATCTTCATACGCTTCAACCTCGGTGCTAGCATTTATTTATGTTTTTACGAAAAAGGAAAAAAAAAAGGTCATCTTAATTTCAACATATCCTATACATTTTTATTTCATTTCACTGTATTGTAGTTTAATGATACAGCAAAAAAAAAATCACCTTCCTGCAGCTTGGATGCCCATCCATGGCCTGGTCTTTGTTAGTGAGCTTTCTAGACTGCGTGGATGGGGCTGTGTAGAGGTTCCCTAGGCAGGGGCGTATCTACCGCGAGGCAAACAAGGCGTTTTCCTAGGGCGGCAATTTTTAGAGGGATGGAAGAAGGGACCTTTTGAGCAGCAGCGAACAGCAGGAAGATCGATGTGGTGGGGTATGGGGGAAGGCAGTTGCAGAGCGATGGTCGTGTATCTCTCCCTCCAGCAGCTGACGAGCCAGGACCAGGGGACAGCATGGAGCAGGGAGAGGAGAAGTGTCGGAGATGAAAGAGCCCGGAGGAGGTGAGCTGTGTTGTGTTCTGTGGGCTTTCCCTCCTGTCATCCATCCAGTACATTGCACACTGACAGATTGTATGGGACTGCACACACCTCCCCTCCCCCTTCCTGCTGCCCAGAGATCAGCAGCCTTAGGAGAGGGGAGGGGGGGGGTGTGGGTGTGCATGTGGTCCCATAAGATCTGAGGAAGAGGGGGGGGAGAGGGAGGGAAGAGAAAGAAAGGGAAGAGAGAGAGGGGGGGAAGAGAGAGGGGGGAAAGAGAGAGGGGGGGGAGAGAGAGGGAGAAAGAGAGAGGGGAAGAGAGATAAAGAGAGGGAGGGAAAGGGGGGAGAGAGAGAGAGAGAGAGAGGGGGGAGAAAGAGAGAGAGGGAGGAAGAGAGAGAGAGAAAGGGAGAAAGAGAGAGAGAGGGAGGGAAAGGGAGAGAGAGAGGGGGAGAAAGAGAGGGAGAAAGCGAGAGAGAAGGGAGGAAGAAAGGAAGAGAGGGAGGAAGAAAGAGGGAGGAAGAAAGAGAGAGAGACGGATTGGGGAAAAGAGAGAGGGATAAAGAGAGAGAGGGGGAAGGGGGGAGAGAGAGAGAGGGAAGAGAGAGAGAAGAGAAAGAAAGGGAGAGAGAATCATATATACAGTACATACCAGGGGCAGACTGACAACTCATGGGGCCCCTGGACAATAGGGGATCATGGGGCCCCTGTGTCCTTGCCCAAACTCAAAAAGCCTATGAAAAAGGTACCAGGGGCATCTCATGGGGCCCCCTACTGACCCCAGGCCCTCGGGCAGTGCCCAAGTTTCCAAATGGTCAGTCCGCCCCTGGTACATACACACACTTATTGAACTCTCTCGCTCTCACAATGGGGGGGGGGGCGCAAAACTTTTGTGTTTCCTGGGGCAGCACAAAATCTAAATACACTACTGTCCCTAGGGAATGATAAAGAGTGCATCTACCATCATATGCACTTGCTATTGAAAACAGAGGGATTTCCAATGTGCTGGAGAGTTCCCGTGTGACCCGGGGCTGCTTCATTAAAAATGGGAAAATAAATAAACAAATAAAAACCTTAAGTGCCTAGAGCCGGGCTACAGGCTCCCCACCACCACCAGGCCTTCAGCCAGCTGTAATTCCCTTAACCCAGGGGTGTCAAACTGGATGCCCTCCAGTTGTTGCGAAACTACAAGTCCCATCATGCCTCTGCCTTTGGGACTCATGCTTGTACTGTAGTTGTCAATCTTGCAATGACTCATAGGACTTGTAGTTTGGTAACAGCTGGAGGACTGCCAGTCTGACTCCCGCGCCCTAACCTGTCACAATGACTCCTATCTCCCATAGTGCACCCCAACCTTCCATAATGGATCACAGTGCTCATCAGCTCCCATAGTGCTCTCCAACCTCCCACAGTACCACTGAGCCTCCCACAGTGTCCCTCAACCTTCCAGAGTGGACCCAGGGCCATGGATAAGGAGGTACCAACAGTCTTTCTGTATAGGGCCCGAAACCAGCAGGGGGGCCCAGGTAGCTGGGTGAATTGGATATTGCCAGGGTCGGTGATGGGGGAAGGTGGGGGAGCAATTACTGAAACCGATCCCCTGTATGGCTGTCTCTGCAGCAGCTGAAAGCTGGTTTCTTCTCCTCTTCCTCCCACTGACTTTCAACTGCTGCAGAGAGAGCCATACAGGGGATCGACTAAATTAATTGCCCACCTGCCGCACCCATTACACTCCCTATGCATCATACATTTCCCCCCCTGCTTCCCAGGACCCCCTGTGTGCCCCCACAGTGCTGCTGGCTTCCCTCCTCTCCTTTCCACCAGCAGCTGCAAGCACATAATAGGATCCTTCAGGATGGAGAGTGGGGGAAGAGTCCGGTAAATATGTTACATTTCATTCCTGAATAAGTAATCTGTACTAATTACTCACTGTGTTCATTCATAACTGAAGCATAGCAAACTGTTTTTTTGGAGGGAGTAGGGGGTGGCCTGCCAGGTTGCTTGCATGGGGCCTATGGTTTCTAACAGCAGACCTGCCTACAATACAGAAAAATACCTGTTGATCCACAAGGAAAGCACTCCTGTTTTGATTTTTAAAAAAGATGTGTTCTCTGGAGTGAAGAATCACTCTTCTCTGTCTGGAAATCCGATGGATGTGTCTGGGTTTGGCGGTTGCCAGGAAAATGGTACTTGCCTGACTGCATTGTGCCAAGTGTAAAGTTTGGTGGAGGTGGATTATGGTGTGGGGTTGTTTTTCAGGGGTTGGGCTTGGCCCCCTAGTTCCATTTGAAGGGAACTCTTAAGGCGTCAGCATACCAAGACATTTTGGACAATTTCATGCTCCCAACTTTGTGGGAACAGTTTGGGGATGGTCCCTTCCTGTCCTAACATGACTGCGCACCAGTGCACAAAGCGAGGTCCATAAAGACATGGATGAGCAACTTTGGGGTGGAGAAACATGACTGGCCTGCACAGAATCCTGACCTCAACCCCATAGGACACTCTTAGGATCGATTAAAGCGGAGACTGTGAGCCAGGCCTTCTCGTCTGACATCAGTGCCTGACCTCACAAATGTGCTTCTGGAAGAACGGTCCAACCTTCCCATAGACACCCTCCTAAACCTTGTGGACGGCCTTCCCAGAAGAGTTGAAGCTGTTTTAGCTGCAAAGGGCGGGGCCAACTCAACATTGCACCCTACAGACTAAGAATGGGGGCCATTAAAGTTCATGTGCGTGGAAAGGCAGGCCGACCAATACTTTTGGTAATATAGGGTATTTACCAGACCCTTCCATCTTCTGCCGGTGGAAAGGAGAGGAAGGAAGCTGGAAGCACTGTGGGGGCGGGGGCACACAGGGGGGCCTGGGCAGCAGGGGGAAACATAAGGTGCTGTCACGTACCTAGTGTAGATTGAGCTGGAGAGGGGGCTTCTCTTGCACCTGGTAGTGATGACAGGGAGTTTGAGTGGCACTAGGGCTGGTGTAGCAGGTAGCGCCAGCTGGGGTTTGGAGAAGCAGATGACTGTAGATCACCAGGCAGGAACCGGGAACTGAAACACGGTGACACTTGCTTGGCAGGCAGGAGTGTAGCCAGGACACATCCCAAAAGGTCATCAAGCGAGGTACAGGAACATCAGGCAGAAACAGAGTGGGAATACAAGCCGGGATCAGTACACAGCCGGGCTGAGAGGTACAAGAATGCAAGACAGGAGCAGAGTCAGATTACCAGCCAAGGTCACAGTAGACAGGCAGGAATCCAAGGACAGGTCATGGGCAAGCCGAGTTGCACATAAATAAACAGGTATGGCAGGTCAAGGCGCAGGTAAAGCAGGAATTGGCTGAAGACCACTCAACAATCCATCCATGTCAGAGTCCAGCTTAAGGAGGCCATTTGGCGCCAGTGCCCATACGCCTACACGTGCAGATGCTTGTGTGTATGTGGTTTCTGCACACGCTAATACGTTTGCATGGGTGTGTCAATGCTCATTTTGCATTGGGATTTTGCTCAGAATTATGAGAATGCACATAAGTATGAACATGTTCCGGCCCTCTTGTTCTAACATGTACTGAGCTTCTCTTACAGGTGCACCGGCAGGGTGATGGGTGCGGTGGGGGGCAATTACTGGAACCAATCTCCTGAATGGCTCTCTCTGCAGCAGCTGAAATCCAGTGGGAGGGAGAGGAGAAGAAGCCAGCTTTCAGCTGCTGTAGAGAGAGCCGTACAGGAATTGCCCCCCCCCCCCCCCCGCCGTGCCGATCACCCTCCCTGCTCACATCCAATTCACCCAGCTGCCTGGGCCCCTGTACAGGAGGACTGTTGGTACCCCCTTATCCACGGCCCTGACTGTAGGGTCTTTAAAAGGATAAATATAGGGAAATGTGACTGTATGGCAGAGATGTACTGTGTAATTTTTTAATTATTTTGCATTTTAGGTATGCAGTAGGTTGAGGTAGGTTACTCAGCAGAGGATTCACTGTCTGCCATCTTTTATGTAGGTGGTTGTTGGGAATTTCACATCATCCCTGCCATTGCCTGTCCCTCCGTATTTGTTCACATATGTCTCCATGTGTGCCCACATTCCATCACCACCGCTGTTACTATGGTGGCTGCTGTCCAGAAACCTGCCATCTCCTCTGTACAGAGATATATCACATTTTCATTATTCATCTTTTTCTGCAAAACATAATTCCTCGAATTACAAATTCCAGAATTATGGTCTAGCTGTTCGCTTTCTTTACTTAGTCAACGTAGTTGCTGTCTTAAAGTGATTGTACTGTAAATGCAAAATGTTTAATAAATAAAATAACAAACATGTCATACTTATCTGCGCTGTGTAATGGTTTTGCAGAAAGCAGTCCTGTTCCTCCTCTTCTTGGGTCCCTGCCGGCACTCCTGGCTTCTCCCCCCACAAGTGCCCCCATAGCAAGCCACTTGCTATGGGGGCACTCATGCAGGCTCGCTCCCGTGTGTGTCCATTGACACAAAGAGCGCTCCTTGGTCCCGCCCCCATTCCCTCCTCATTGACTGTGGTTGACAGAAGCACTGTTGCTGTTAATAAGCCAATGAGGAGAGAGACATCACTGCATCAAGATCAGGCACAGGTAAGTATAAGGAGGGATTGGGAAGGGGAACTGCGTGCAGAAGGTTACTTTTATGCAGAGGATGCATTAAGGTAAAAAAAATTCTACTTTTAGAACCACTTTCAATTTTACCATAAAATTGCTATATTTAAAAAAAATAAGCTCTGCATGGTTACATAGTCTGGCTGAAAAAAAGTCAAAAGTCCATCCAGTTCAACCATTACAAAAAAAAAAGTTATTTTCCTATACCCACAATTGATCCAGTGGAAGGCAAAAAGACCCAGCAAAGCACGATCCAATTTTCTCCTGCAGGGAAAAAATTTCTTCCTGATCCCCCGAGAGGCAATCGGATATTCCCTGGATCAACTTTACCTATAAATGTTATATCCAGTTATATTCTGTGTATCCAAGAAAGAATCCAGGACTTTTTTTTAAAGCAATCCACTGAGCTGGCCACACCCAACTCTTGAGGGAGTCTATTCCACATTTTCACAACTCTCACTGTGAAGAAACCTTTCCATGTTTGTAGATTAAATTTCTTTTCCTCCAGACGTAAAGAGTGCCTCCTTGTCCTCTGTGATGAACTCAGGGTGAATAACTCTACACCGAGTTCACTATATGAACCACTGATGTATTTATACATGGAGATCATATCCCCCCTTATGTATTATACATGGAGATCATATCCCCCTTATGTATTATACATGGAGATCATATCCCCCCTTATGTATTATACATGGAGATCATATCCCCCTTATGTATTATACATGGAGATCATATCCCCCCTTATGTATTATACATGGAGATCATATCCCCCTTATGTATTATACATGGAGATCATATCCCCCCTTATGTATTATACATGGAGATCATATCCCCCTTATGTATTATACATGGAGATCATATCCCCCCTTATATATTATACATGGAGATCATATCCCCCCTTATGTATTATACATGGAGATCATATCCCCCTTATGTATTATACATGGAGATCATATCCCCCCTTATGTATTATACATGGAGATCATATCCCCCTTATGTATTATACATGGAGATCATATCCCCCCTTATGTATTATACATGGAGATCATACCCCCCCTTATGTATTACACATGGCAATCATATCCCCCCTTATGTATTATACATGGAGATCATATCCCCCCTTATGTATTATACATGGAGATCATACCCCCCTTTATGTATTATACATGGCGATCATGTCCCCCCCTTATGTGTTATACATGGTGATCATATCCCCCCTTATGTATTATACATGGCGATCATGTCCCCCCCTTATGTGTTATACATGGTGATCATATCCCTCCTTATGTATTATACATGGAGATCATATCCCCCCCTTATGTAATATACATGGAGATCATATCCCCCCTTATGTATTATACATGGAGATCATATCCCCCCTTATGTATTATACATGGAGATCATATCCCCCCTTATGTATTATACATGGAGATCATACCCCCCCTTATGTATTATACATGGTGACCATATCCCTCCTTATGTATTACACATGGAGATCATATCCCCCCTTATGTATTATACATGGAGATCATATCCCCCCTTATGTATTATACATGGAGATCATACGCCCCCTTATGTATTATACATGGTGACCATATCCCTTCTTATGTATTACACATGGAGATCATATCCCCCCTTATGTATTATACATGGTGACCATATCCCCCCTTATGTATTATACATGGAGATCATATCCCCCCCTGTGTGCTACACATGATGATCATATCCCCCCTTATGTATTATACATGGCGATCATGTCCCCCCCTTATGTGTTATACATGCTGATCATATCCCTCCTTATGTATTATACATGGAGATCATATCCCCCCTTATGTATTATACATGGAGATCATATCCCCCCTTATGTGTTATACATGGTGATCATATCCCTCCTTATGTGTTATACATGGAGATCATATCCCCCCCTTATGTAATATACATGGAGATCATATCCCCCCTTATGTATTATACATGGAGATCATATCCCCCCTTATGTATTATACATGGAGATCATATCCCCCCTTATGTATTATACATGGAGATCATACCCCCCCTTATGTATTATACATGGTGACCATATCCCCCCTTATGTATTACACATGGAGATCATATCCCCCCTTATGTATTATACATGGTGATCATATCCCCCCCTTATGTATTATACATGGAGATCATATCCCCCCTTATGTATTATACATGGTGATCATATCCCCCCTTATGTATTATACATGGTGATCGTGTCCCTCCCCTTATGTATTATACATGGCGATCATACCCCCCTTAATGTATTATACATGGAGATCATATCCCCCCTTATGTATTATACATGGAGATCATATCCCCCCTTATGTATTATACATTGGTACCATATCCCCCCTTATGTATTACACATGGAGATCATATCCCCCCTTGTGTGTTACACATGGCGATCATATCCCCCCTTATGTATTATACATGGCGATCATATCCCCCTTATGTATTATACAGGTAGATCATATCCCCCTTATGTATTATACATGGAGATCATATCCCCCCTTATGTATTATACATGGCGATCATATCCCCCCTTATGTATTATACATGGAGATCATATCCCCCCTTATGTATTATACATGGAGATCATACCCCCCCTTATGTATTATACATGGTGACCATATCCCCCCTTATGTATTACACATGGAGATCATATCCCCCCTTATGTATTATACATGGAGATCATATCCCCCCTTATGTATTATACATGGTGATCATATCCCCCCCTTATGTATTATACATGGAGATCATATCCCTCCTTATGTATTATACATGGTGATTATATCCCCCCTTATGTATTATACATGGAGATCATATCCCCCCTTATGTATTATACATGGTGATCATACCCCCCCTAATGTATTATACATGGAGATCATATCCCCCCTTATGTATTATACATGGAGATCATATCCCCCCTAATATATTATACATGGAGATCATATCCCCCCCTTATGTATTATACATGGTGATCGTGTCCCCCCTTATGTATTATACATGGTGATCATATCCCCCCTAATGTATTATACATGGAGATCATATCCCCCCCTTATGTATTATACATGGTGTTCATATCCCCCCTTAATCTCCTCTTCTCAAGAGAGAATACATTCAGTTCCTCTAATCTTTCCTCATAGCTGATCTCCTCCATGCCTCTTATCAGTTTGGTTGCCCTTCTCTGTACTTTCTCCAGTTCCCCAATGTTCTTTTTGTGAATTGGTACCCAAAACTGAACTGCATATTCCAGATGAGGTATAACTAATGATTTGTACCGGGGGAATGATATCTCTCTCTCTGGAGTATATACCTCTCCTAATACAAGAGAGGATTTTGCTCGCTTTAGAACCCACAGCTTGGAATTGCATGCCATTATTAAGCTTGTGATCTACCAGAACCCCCAGATCCTTCTCCGCCATTGATTCCCCCAGTTGTACCCCCCCTAGTATGTATGATGCATATTCTTAGCCCCCAAGTGCAGAACCTTACATTTATCAACATTAAACCTCATTTGCCACATAGTTGCCCAATTACACAGAGCACTGAGGTCGGCTTGTAAATTGGAGACATCCTGTAAGGACATTATTTCCCGGCACAGCTTGGTGTCATCTGCAAAGACTGAAATGGGATTTTTAATCCCAGACCCGATATCGTTTATAAATATATTAAAAAGTAAGGGTCCCAACACTGAACCTTGGGGTCCCCCACTGATAAACACTGAACCTTGGGGTACCCCACTAATAACACTGAACCTTGGGGTACACCACTGACACCCCTAGACCATTCAGACAATGAATCATTAACCACTACTCTCTCAATACGGTCTTTTAGCCAGTTTTCTAACCATTTACATACGGATTTTTCCAAGCCTGTAGACTTTACCTTACACATGGCATTCATTTGTATTTTTCTCCAGCCTTTTATTAAGTGTATCTATGGTCAATATCCCATATTCATTTCCACATTGTATTTCAGTTATTTCTAGTCTACTCCTATTAAGCTGAACTATCTTGAAGTTTGTAAACTTGTGAAGATCCCACATATGTATTTCCTTGAAATAAGTGACCCTTAGTTACTATGCCCTGTGAGTAGCACTGCTGTGTCACACATTTCACAGAGCCCGCCTTCTGAACTAAAGAGGTGCTGAGATGAGTGGTCATCTCATTAACTACAATGGGCAAACAATCCAAGCTATGCTCAAAGCTTCCTTCACTCCCAGCTAAGGGACAGCTGGTAGCCAAACTAAAGAATTCCACCATGCCCTACCCTTCAGAGCTACACCCAATCACTATAATGTCACATGAGTGGTAACACGGTAATGCAATTTCAAATCCTTTTAAATCTTTAGTTTTCAATGCAAGTGTACTTGGTGATCCTGTTATGAAATGGTAACAGTTGTCTACCAAATTTTCTTCACCCTGTCACAACATCCTCTGTTTGAAAGACTACATTCGGTCATGGCATGGTCCATGGACTATAAGGAAGCCAGTCTTGAGCGATGATGTGCAACTGATACTGGAGTCAGAGGAAATAGGCAAGAAATGGTGAAAAGAGACTAAAAATGATATTATTATTATACAGTATTTATATAGCGCCAAAAAGTTTGCTCAGAGCTGTACATTATAGTGGGGGACATTACATGAGACAGTACAGTAACAATACAATACACGATGGGTTCGAGGGCCCTGCTCCTTGGAGCTTACAATCTAGGAGGGAGGGGATAGTGGTACAGGAGGAAATGGCTGTGGGGGATGGAGTGGTAGGAGGAGATTGGCTGTTAGGTGAGGACGGGGTAGGCATCCCTGAAGAGATGGGTTTTCAGGGTGCGCCTAAAGGTGAGGAGGGTAGATGACAGTCTGATGGATTGGGGTAGTGAGTTCTAGAGGATGGGGGAAGACCTGGAGAAATCCTGGAGTCAGGATATGAACAGCACTTGACTGGTCCTTATTTGCAGGGACTGTTAATGTTTTGGCAGCAGGTCTATCTCTTCTCCCCAGTTGTCCCTGTTGCTTCCATATAGAGAGCTCAATAAAAAAAAAGTGTTAGGTAACTACCAAAATTAAAATAATATACGTTTCCTCCCGATACTGGTTTCCTCCAACACTCAAAAGACATGCTGTGTCATGGTCAGAGGTCAGGCTCGGAGACCAGTAGCTATAGCAGTAGAGAGACTCCCACCGATCAGCAGGATATGTACAGAAACAGTTCACCCTGGCGGATGACGTGGGCTCACCCAAGGTGCGGAGTCTAAGCACTAACCGGTATTCACCAGAGCTCCTGATGGTGGAGATGGGTTTTGTTGCGTGTTAGTACCAGGTCGTGGTCCTCAGGATGGCCCCACTAGGAGGTCAGTAAGTCCGAGTCCAGTAGCAGATATAGCGGGTAGGGATCAAGCAGAAGCATAGTCAATAAACAAGCCAAAGGTCAAGAACAAGTGGTTGCAGGTTGGGATCAAGTGGAAGCATAGTCAAGGAACAAGCCAAAGGTCAATAACAAGTGGTTGCAGGTTGGGATCAAGTGGAAGCATAGTCAAGGAACAAGCTAAAGGTCGGTAGTGGAGATAAGGACAGCTGTAGGTACACAAAGGAGCAAGTTGTTGGCTGGAGGGAGTCTGGCAAACAGGAAGTACAAAGGCATGGCTTAAATAAGAAGTTCATGGTAGGAGCAAAGGGTTCAAGGTTCAGGAGAAACAAGACCCAAGTGAAGGTTGTCTACGGAGTCAGGCAGGGTGCTCTCAAGCATCCCCGGTTGGTTGCACAGCTAGAAGAGCTGGGCTTGGCTGAGGTTATGGGTTCAGATCCCAGTCCTGACTTGTTGGTAGGTTATTTGGCTCCCATCTAAATTGGCCATAGTAAGTGAGATAGAGACCGATGTGAATGTCCCATTTGGAAGGCGTTGCATAATTTGTCGGCACTACATAAATACCTGTAATAAAATAAATAAATAACATACACTAGAGCACACTTGTCAAACAAAAAGCCTGCAGGCCAAGTCCATCCTGGCAGGCCATTTCATGTAGCCCTTGCACTTCTGCAGGAGCTACAGCAGTGTGCACGCTTCCTGTCAGCCTGTCATTGATGTGTACATGCTTCCTGTCAGCCTGTCATTGATGTGTACACACTTCCTGTCATTGATGTGTACACACTTTCTGTCAGCCTGTCATTGATGTGTGCACACTTCCTGTAAGCCTGTCATTGACGTGCGCACGCTTCCTGTCAGCCTGTCCTTGACGTGCGCACGCTTCCTGTCAGCCTGTCATTGACGTGCGCACGCTTCCTGTCAGCCTGTCATTGACGTGCGCACGCTTCCTGTCAGCCTGTCATTGACGTGCGCACGCTTCCTGTCAGCCTGTCATTGACGTGTGCCCACTTCCTGTCAGGCTGTCATTGACGTGTGCACACTTCCTGTCAGCCTGTCATTGACGTGTGCACACTTCCTGTCAGCCTGTCATTGACGTTTGCCCACTTCCTGTCAGCCTGTCATTGACGTGTGCCCACTTCCTGTCAGCCTGTCATTGACGTGTGCCCACTTCCTGTCAGCCTGTCATTGACGTGTGCACACTTCCTGTCAGCCTGTCATTGACGTGTACACACTTCCTGTCAGCCTGTCATCGGAAACATCCACCACAGATCTACGCCAATCCTGGTAGTGTACGACCTTAAATGCTCGTGTACATAAAAATAGAAATCTTTTGTACAACCTCAAAATTATTGAATTTTTTGTAGACAGCCAATAAGACAAAAAGTAGTGGTGGAATAAAAGAAGTTTTGGGCTTTACTAATCTTTTTGTGTATTATTTCTTTATGGTCCATCTAAGTGGGGGATGTAGGCATGGTGTGCTCTTTACTTTTATGCTATCTACAAAATGAACCTTAGATGGTAAGCTCTGTAAAGTATTGATGGGCCGGATCCCCCCCCCCTGTTCAATTCACGGTTGAACATTCGAACCTAACAAAAGTTTGACCACGAACTTCGAACAGAGGGGACAACTCACTATGCAGTATCTCTGAGTATGCAGTAAGACCGCACAGCTACTAAAATACTGCATGAGTTATATTATTAAGTCATGCGGTATTATAGTAGCGAAACATTCTTTCATGTTTCAGCTGTCAGTGGGCTTCCACACTGACAGCGGAATGTAAAATGAATTGCCGGCATTGCCTGGCAATTAAATTTAAAAAAAAAAATGTATGGGATCCCCCATTCATACCAAACCCTTCAGGACTGGTATGGATTTTGAGGGGAACCCCCATGCCAAAACTTTCTAAAAAAATGGTGTGGGGGGTCCACTCCAAAATCCGTACCAGACCCTTATCCAAGCATGCAGCCTGGCAGGTAAGGAAAGGGAGGGGCAAGTCCCCCCCCCCCAAACCATACCGGGCCACATGTCTTCATCATGGGGAGGGGTGCTTTGGGGCAGGGCAGCAGGGGCGGACTGACCATTTGGAAGCTCGGACACTGCCCGAGGGCCCGGGGTCAGTAGGGGGCCTCATGAGATGCCCCTGGTACCTTTTTCATAGGCTTTTTTGAGTTTGGGCAAGGACACAGGGGCCCCATGATCCCCTATTGCTCGGGGCCCCATGAGTTGTCAGTCTGCCCCTGCAGGAGAGCACCTCCTCTCAAAGCACCTTGTTCCATGTTGATAGGGACAAGGGCCTCTTCCCCGCTGGTGGTTGTGGGGGTCTGCGGGCAAGGGGCTTATCGGAATCTGGAAGCCAGGGGCCCCCAGATCCCCCCCTTGTAAATGAGTATGGGGTACATGGTGTTGCTACTCATTCACAAAAAAAAAATTGTAGTGTAAAAATGACAAAACAGACTTTGACAAGTCCTTTATTAAAAACAAAAAAAGAAAATGTCCCCCAAAGTAGATCCAACATTAATCGTGATGTCCCCCACCACCGCCGACCCGAAAAAAAAAAAAAAGAAAAACGCTCCACTCTTGACGCTGGCTCCCACCATCTGACAGCTGCGCCCGGATGACAGTTCTTAAATACTTTGACGAGGTCACAAGAGGGCGGGGTCACCCCGCCCCCTTTTGATGTCAGCATGCGCTGTGATTGGTTGAAGCATTGCACCTGACCTGTGGACAGGTGCATTGCTTTGGCCAATCACAATGCACTGCCAGGATGCAGTGTATTGTGGGGTGCGGGGGAAGGACAGCCGACCAAACTCCCTTACCATTCGTGTGTTTGCCAAACATGAATGGGCGATGTTCGATTCGAAATTATGTTCGACTCCAACATCATGCCCAACACTACTGTAGAGGCAGGGACTGAGGTGATAAATCCACAAGTATGTACAGGGGCATAGCTAAGGAGAAGATACAGGAGTCCAAACTCCCCCCAGGGCGCCTGAGGCACCGTAGCTAGCTCTAATAGTCACTCTTCACCTGAAGTACTGCAACTGCCACTTCTTCTACCTGCCAGAATTCAAAGACATGGACAGAGCATCTCCTTCTCTCCTGCTCAGCTCCAGCCACATGAAAAAGCCCAGGGAGAGCTTGCCTTCACTCTTAAATGCCTGGAGGGGTGAGTGGATTTCATGGAGAGGGTAAAGTTGTACTGTGGAGGGAAGGGGGGCTGTACTGGGGGGAGGGGAAACTGTACTTGGAGGCGAATCTGTACTGGGGGAAATCTATACTGGGGGAGATCTGTACTTTGTGGGGGGATCTGTAATGGAGGGGGTATCTTTATTAGTGGGAGGGGGGAGATCTGTACTGTGGGGAGGATCTGTACTGGGAGGGATATTTGTACTGGGGGAGATCTGTACAAGGGGGTAGCTCTATACAGGGGGAGATCTGTACTGGGAGGAGGATATCTTTACTAGTTGGTGGTGGAAGAGCTGTACTGTGGGGAGAATCTGTACAGAGGAAGATCTGTGCTAGAGTGAGTTCCATACAAGGGGAGATCAGGGGCGGACTGACCATTTGGAAACTCGGGCACTGCCCTAGGGCCCGGGGTCAGTAGGGGGCCCATGAGATGCCCCTGGTACCTTTTTCATAGGTACTTTTTTGAGTTTGGGCAAGGACACAGGGGCCTCATGATCCCCTATTGCCCGGGGGCCCCATGAGTTGTCAGTCCGCCCCTGGGGGAGATATATACGGGGGGGATCTGTGCCGGGGGAGCTGTAATGGGGGGGGGGATCTGTGCTGGAGGATTTTAGATTTGGGAGCTTTCCTTCACTATTAAATGCCTGGACTGGTGGGTTGATTTCATGGAGAGGCGAGAGCTGTACTGTGGGGAGGATCTGTACAGGGGCAGATCTGTACTAGAGTGAGTCCCATACAGGGGGAGATACATACGGGGGGGGGGGAGATCTGTGCTGGGGGAGCTGTAATGGGGGGAGATCTGTGCTGGGGGATTTTGGATTTGGGAGCTTTCCTCCACTATTAAATGCCTGGACTGGTGAGTTGATTTCATGGAGATGCGAGAGCTGTACTGTGGGGGGGGGGATCTGTACTGGGGGAAATCTGTATGGGGTGAAGATCTGTACTGGAGGGAGGGTATCTTTACTAGTGGGAGGGAGGAGATCTGGGGAGGGTCTGTACTGGGGGAAAATTGTACTGGAAGGAGATCTGTACTGGGAGGATGGTATCATACTAGTGGAAGGGGGGAAATCTGTACTGTGTGGAGGATCTGTACTGGGAGGCAGATCTGTACTGGGAGAATGGTATCATACTAGTGGAAGGGGGGAAATCTGTACTGTGGGGAGGATCTGTACTGGGAGGATGGTATCATACTAGTGGAAGGGGGGAAATCTGTACTGTGGGGAGGATCTGTACTGGGAGGATGGTATCATACTAGTGGAAGGGGGGAAATCTGTACTGTGGGGAGGATCTGTACTGGGAGGATGGTATCATACTAGTGGAAGGGGGGAAATCTGTACTGTGGGGAGGATCTGTACTGGGAGGATGGTATCATACTAGTAGAAGGGGGGAAATCTGTACTGTGGGGAGGATCTGTACTGGGAGGCAGATCTGTACGGGGGGAGATCTGTACTAAGGGGAGCGCTATGCAGGGGGAGATCTGTACTGGGGTGCGTTCTATATAGGGAGAGATCCATACTGGAGGGCCGGGGGGGAGATCTGTGCTGGGTGGAAATCTGTACTGGGGGAATTTCAGCTTGGGGATCTTCCCTTCACTCTTAAATACATGATGCCGTGACTGGTGAGTGGATATCATGGAGAGGGGAGAGCTGTACTGTGGGGGAAGGGGGAAGCAGATTTTGCATTATATTTGTGTGGCTATACACTATGGGTTCAATGCTTTCATTAGACTTCACAGATATACTGCAGTTTGATGTAAAAAATGTTTTATAATGAGTTTCTGAATCTGTAATGGCAGTTTTCAGAGTTCCTTATATCAAAGCTGGAAAGTAGCAGATAATTTAATGTGTTGCAGCTAGATCCTACACCACGCATTAATTGTATGTTCTGGAAACTGCAATCATTATCGGAGCGCTCAGCCTCAGAATGGAATGCTCATTTATTTTTAATCCAGATGAAATAACCACATCAGAAACACTAAAAAGATATATTTCATAATGAGGAATCTCAGAATGTAAAGCAGGACATCTCTGCTTGGCTTCTCAGTAGCCGCAAACAGATCAAATTTTTTTTATCCTTCCTCACGCAGCCACAGGTTTAATAATTGGTCGGCCTCTATTATAAAGAGGAAGCATGATGATATCTGATCAATTTTTATGTTTTAATTTTCATAACCGTAACTTGGTAATCCTCTACTAGCAAGAGTGGCTGTGTAAAAGTTTATAAAACAGATGTTCCATTTTTCATTACTGTATCAAAGTTTTATTTTACAAAAAACATGTAAATGCTAAAGAGAAAGCCTAGCACTTATTATTTTTTTAAAAGTATTTTTTTATTATTATTTTTTTTAATCACTGCATAAAATATAAATTTTAGAAATAAACATTTCAATGTTTTTGTGAGATTGCTTCTGCAGACTGAAAATCAACATGTTCCGCTCTCTGCAGCAGGAAAATGTGTGTGTGTGTGTGTGTGTGAGGGGGGGGGGCAAAATTTAAAAAATCAAACTTCGTCATAAATTTAGGCCAAAATGTATTCTGCTCCGTGTCTTTGCTAGAAAAAAATCCCAATGCGTGTAAATGAATTGGTTTACATGAAAGTTATAGAGTTTACAAATGTATATCCACTGGAATTTTTGTTTTTACTAGTTGTGGCGGTGATCAGCAACTTATACTGGGACTGCGGCGGGCATTCTGACACTGGGGGGGAACTGACTTGGTGTCACTTAACATGTGTGGCGATCAAAGGGTTAATTGTGTGTTGTGTGTGTTTTACTATGTGGGCTGTGCTTTCCACTGTAAGCACACTGCTTTGTATGGCTGTGCTATGCAGAGCCATACAAAGCAGTGTGCAGGAGCTAACAGGAGAGAGATCTGTATTGTTTACATACAGGTCAGTAATACTCAGCAATCACTGATGGTGACTGACAGACAAAGCCATGAATGGCGGTGCGGGTAGGGCTAGTGTGCGCCCCCTACCCGAAAAAGCAAAACCACATATATATATACGTGATTTTGCGCACCCCTGCTGCCCGGTAGCAGTATTTCTGCCATAGGGCGGCGGGAAAGCGGTGATTTGATAACATGGAGACATGGCAACACTTATTGAATGCAGTGAAGTCTGATTTCCAGTGATAGATCCTTAAAGCCTCCATGGATTAGTAATGTACAGCCGGTGGAACTCATACTGTATACCCTCACGTCAGTCAGATCCAAGGAGCGTAGAATACAGGGCTGCCTTTGTGCTTATTGCCACATCTTTAATCTCTCCCTCTCTTCCGGTGCATTCCCCTCCCTTCTGAAGCATGCACACATCACCCCCCATACTTAAAAAGCCCTCTCTGGACCCCAATGACCCGAACAACCTCAGACCCATCTCCCTGCTCCCATTCACATCCAAACTCCTCGAACGCTTAGTCTACACTCGCCTAAGCTCTCAGCTCAACGACAACAACCTCCTCGATCCCCTACAGTCCGGCTTCCGTCCCCTACATTCCAGCAAAAGCGCCTTACTCAAACTGTCCAACGACCAGAGCTAATGGCCACTATTCAGTGCTCCTACTCCTTGACCTCTCCGCAGCCTTCGACACAGTCGACCACCCCCTTCTCTTCAAAAAACTACACTCCCTCGGCCTCCGAGACTCCGCTCTCTCCTGGCTCTCATCCTACCTGTCACAACGCTCTTTCAGCGTTACCTATAACGCTACCACCTCCCCCTCACTCACCCTCTCTGTTGGGGTCCCTCAAGGCTTCATCCTCGGGCCCCTTCTCCCATCAACACCTCCTCCCTTGGCCAGCTCATACACTCTCATGGCTTCAACTATCACCTCTATGCCGATGACACACAAATCTATCTCTCAACCGCCCACCTCACCCCCTCGGTCTCTGCCCGAATCACAGACCTACTGAGCGACATATCAGACTGGATGTCGCTCCACTTCCTTAAACTGAACCTCTCCAAAACCGAGCTCCTAGTCTTCCCCCCAGCCCGGACACCACCCCCCATTGACTTCTCCATCCCATCCAACAATGCCACCATCAAACCCGCCCTGCAGGCCAGAGTACTTGGTGTCATTCTAGACTCCAACCTATCCTTCCAGCCCCAAGTCCAATCATTAACAAACTCATGCAGACTCCACCTCCGCAACATCGCCAAAATCCGCATGTTCCTAACCCCAGAAACCACTAAACAGCTCATCCACTCCCTCATCATATCACGACTCGACTACTGCAACTCCCTCCTCACTGGCCTGCCTCGCCACAGGCTATCCCCGCTTCAGTCTATCCTGAACTCTGCGGCCAGACTCATCCACCTTACCAACCGCTCCGTTTCCGCCACCCCCCTCTTCCAGTCCCTCCACTGGCTTCCGATTGCATAATGGATCAAATTCAAAATCCTAACACTGACGTACAAAGCTGTCCACCATACTGCCCCGAACTACATCACCAACCTAATATCCAAGTACCACCCAACACGCACTCTCCACTCCTCACAGGTTCCCTGGTCTCCTCCTCCCATGCCAACCTCCAGGATTTCTCCAGGGCGTCACCCATCCTCTGGAACTCCCTACCCCAATCCATCAGACTATCACCTACTCTCCTCTCCTTCAGGTGCACCCTGAAAACCTACCTCTTCAGGGAAGCCTACCCCACCCCCTGCTAATTTCCGACCTCCCCCACTCGTCCTACCACTCCATCCCCCACAGCTATCTCCTCCTGTACCACTATCCCCTCCCTCCTAGATTGTAAGCTCCAAGGAGCAAGGCCCTCGAAGCCCTCGTGTATCTCATTGTATTGTACTGTTATTGTTCTGTCGCATGTTCTGTCTCCCTTTACAATGTACAGCGCTGAGCGAACTGTTGGCGCTTTATAAATACTGTATAATAATGATAATAATAATTAAATAACTAGTCCCTGGAACATGTACAGATGTTGTTTGATGGGCTGTAAATAATTGCCGGCCAGTTGCTGTGTGTACACATGAGCAGATGAAGTAAACCGTAGGGGATAGTTCACATCCTTATACTGCTGTGATTGCATCCTCTACACGGCACAACATTTATTTTACCAAAACATCAAAGCTTTCTGAAATATTCATAAACATTTATTGTTTTTATGCATTTTCTTTATTTATGTATTTTTATTTTATTATAAAATTTGAAACAGCGCTGATACAAACCCCTTGCTATCCGGGGCAATCTTTAAAAAAATTTTCATACACTCGATAAAATCAGTATTTTTTTCCCTTGAAGGATTACCTACAACCCCCAAACATGGATATATTTTCTGAAAGCAGAGAGCCTGGCTGTTGCAATTTTTTTATGTCACGTAATATTTGCGCAGTTGTTTATCAAACTCAAAGTTTTAGCTAAAGAGAAAACACTAAAATGCATTTTAATATAAAAGATGATGTTGCAACAAGTAAATAGATACCAAACGTGAAGATTTAAAATGATGCAGATTTCAGTACCTAAAACTGTCCATAGGTGACATTTTCAAAGGTTACAGGTTGTCAGTTTAGAGTAAATAGTGAATTATGACCCTAGATGTATTGCTTCTATTCTGACGTTTGCAGCAATACCTCCAGTGCTGCCCTAGGCAACACAAAAATCAGCGCCCCCCCCCCCAGAGAGGGCCTTCCACTACTACTGCCCCCCATACACCAGCCACCATCTGCCACGGCAAGACAGAAAAAGACGCTCGCCTTCACAGCTCTGCACATCCCCTGGGAACAAGAGTCAGGTTCTGGATACACCATCATGAAACCCACAGCCTCTCTCGGAACCCACCAGGTCCCCATGCCGCGTGTGTCCCTTCTTCTGTTCCTTCTTCCGAGAGGCAGGGCTGCCCCCCCCAAAAAAATGCCGTCCTAGGCAAATGCCTTGCTTACCTTATGGTAAATACACCCCTGAATATCTCACATGTGTGGTGCAATCACTGTACATACGCACACAGCTGCATTTGCATGTATGTAAGGGGGGGATGGGGTTCCTGTTATTTAAATGCTTCTTAACGATATTTAAAATATTTTTTGTACACTTTTTTATTTCACAAGGGGTCTAACAAGTGTTGGTCAGCAGACCAGTACTCTTTATGGAAACACCAGGGGTCTATTCGATTGGTTGATTCCTTACAATGGGAATTTTTTGGCCAGGCTTTGGCTATGTCATTTATAGCCTACAGTTGCAAGAAAAAGTATGTGAACCCCTTGGGATTACGTGGAGTTTTGCATGAATTGGGCATAAAATGTGCTCTGAATGTCATCTAAGTCACAACAATAGAAGAACACAGTCTGCTGAACATAATACTACACAAACATTAGCTGTTGTCATGGTTTAATTGCACATAACATGTAAACATTCACAGTGCAGGGAGGAAAAAGTATGTGAACCTTTGGACTTAATAACTGGTTGACCCTCCTTTGGCAGCAATAACCTCAACCAAACATTTCCTGTAGTTGCAGATCAGACCTGCACAACGATCTGGAGTCATTTTGGACCACTCCTCTTCACAAAACTGTTTCAGTGTAGCAATATTCTTGGGATGTCTGGTGTGAATCGCTCTCTTAAGGTCATGCCACAGCATTTCAATGGGGTTGAGGTCAGGACTCTGACTGGGCCACTCCAGAAGGCGTATTCTGTGCTGTTGCAGCCATTGTTTTGTTGAATTACTTGTATGCTTTGGGTCATTGTCCTGTTGCATCACCCATCCTCTGCGGAGCTTCAGTTGGCGGACAGATGGTCATATGTCTTCCTGCAAAATGTCTAGATAAACTCTGGAATTCATTTTCCCATCAATGACAACAATCCGTCCAGGCCCTGACGCAGCAAAGCAGCCCCAAACCATGATCCTCCCTCCGCCATGTTTTACAGTGGGGATGAGGTTTTGATGTTGGTGTGCTGTGCCTTTTTTTCTCCACACATAGTGTTGTGTGTTCTTCCCAAACAACTCAATCTTGGTTTCATCTGTCCACAGTATATTTTGCCAGTAGTGCTGTGGAACATCCAGGTGCTCTTTTGCAAACTTCAAACGTGCCGCAATATTCTTTTTGGACAGCAATGGCTTCCTCCGTGGTGTCCTCCCATGTACTCCATTCTTGTTTAATGTTTTCCTTATTGTAGATGTGTCAACAAAAATGTTATCATGTGCCAGAGATTTCTGTAGGTCTTTAGCTGACACTCTGGGATTCTTCTTTACCTCATGCAGCATTCTGCACTGTGCTCTTGCAGTCATTTTTACAGGACGACCACGCCTAGGGAGAGTAGCAACAGTGCTAAACTTTCTCCATTTGTAGACAGTCTGTCTTACCGTGGACACATGAACATCAAGGCTTTTGGAGATACTTTTGTAACCCTTTCCAGCTTCATGCAAGTCAACAATTCTTGATCGTAGGTCTTCAGAGAGCTCTTTTCTGCGAGGCATGGTTCACATCAGACAGTGCTTCTTGAAACCAGTAAACCCAAAACAGGTGTGTGTTTTTTAAGGGCAGGACAGCTGTCAGCAACACATCCAATATCATCACACTGGTTGGAGTCAAGGTTGGCTCACTCCTGGCTCCAATTAGCTCTGGGAGAAGTCATTAAGCTAGGGCCTCACATACTTTTTCCTCCCTGCGCTGTGAATGTTTACATGTTATGTGCAATTAAACCATGGCAACATCTAATGTTTGTGTAGTATTATGTTCAGCAGACTGTGTTCTTCTATTGTTGTGACTTAGATGACGTTCAGAGCACATTTTATGCCCAATTCATGCAAAACTCCACGTAATCCCAAGGGGTTCACATACTTTTTCTTGCAACTGTATATGTATGGCAAAGTAAACTTGTTCTAATGTGCGTGGTGTTTTTTACCCTTCTGGAGCATCTTGACTGCTTAATTAATATGTAATTAACATGTAATAATGTAAGGCTCAGTTGGGTTTTCAGGAAAAATAAAAAAAAAACAGCTGAACATTGGCCTAGCATTTTATTTCATGACATCCTTTCTGTAAGAACACCAAAGCAGCAAAATTTGTGAAAATTAATATTTGTGTCATTCCCAAAACTTTTCGCCATGGCTGTAAGCCGGTTATTATAGGCACCATAGATAGCATCATACACATTACTTCTATGGACTGCATGATTCCAATTGTAATGGGCTAGTAAAACAAAACTTTTGCCCAAATACTGGACCAGATTAAGAAAACAACATGTTGATATCATTTCATTTGTATACTATAACATATCCTGTGTAACAATTTATTTTTTTTTCTCATTTCAGTTAATGCTGCCCCGTTTTTTAAAGGAATCAGTCAGGAAGACATGGTATGTAATCAGATTTTCCTATTTGTGTGTCCTGCTGATATTGTAATGTTACACTTTGGGGGAGATGTCTAAATACTAGAGGGGGAAAATATGATAAAACGGCTGATATATGAGATATAAAGAGAGACATTCTGGGAAGTAGAGGTTCCTAATTATTGTTTATCTTATTCATTTATAAATTTTATATGATACCATTGCACTGTGTTTTAACCCCTTGCCCTCCAGAGGATTCCCCCCCCCCCCTTCCTGACCAGGACATTTTTTGCTTTATGGCACTGCGTTACTTTAACTGACAATTGCGTGGTTATGCAACGCTGCACCCAATGATGATTTCTACAGGCTGCTTTATAGAATAGAAGAGAAAAGAGAATAGAACAGAATAAGATAGAATATATAAGGACAGGATAGAATAGAATAAAACGTAAAAGAGTAGAACAGAATAGAAAATAAAAGAATAGAATAAAATAGAATGAATATAGCCATCTTGTGAAATTCGAAATCGTTTTCAAAATCCATTTGAAAATAACAAATATACAAAACGAATTCTGAGAACTAACCATTTTAACATAACGAATAGGATGAAACAAATTCACTTAACGAACTAATCTGAATAGCAAAAAAAAAATGTTTTCCATATTGCACATCTCTACATGCCTCTTGCTGAATGTAGCGACTCTGAGTGCCTCTTGCTGAATGTAGTGACTCTGCTTGCCTCTTGCTGAATGTAGCGACTCTGCGTGCCTCTTGCTGAATGTAGTGACTCTGCTTGCCTCTTGCCGAATGTAGTGACTCTGCATGCCTCTTGCTGAATGTAGTGACTCTGCGTGCCTCTTGCCGAATGTAGCGACTCTGAGTGCCTCTTGCTGAATGTAGTGACTCTGCTTGCCTCTTGCTGAATGTAGTGACTCTGCTTGCCTCTTGCTGAATGTAGTGACTCTGCTTGCCTCTTGCTGAATGTAGTGACTCTGCATGCCTCTTGCTGAATGTAGCAACTCTGCTTGCCTCTTGCTGAATGTAGTGACTCTGCATGCCTCTTGCTGAATGTAGTGACTCTGCATGCCTCTTGCTGAATGTAGTGACTCTGCTTGCCTCTTGCTGAATGTAGTGACTCTGCTTGCCTCTTGCCGAATGTAGTGACTCTGCATGCCTCTTGCTGAATGTAGTGACTCTGCTTGCCTCTTGCCGAATGTAGCAACTCTGCGTGCCTCTTGCCGAATGTAGCAACTCTGCGTGCCTCTTGCCGAATGTAGCAACTCTGCATGCCTCTTGCTGAATGTAGTGACTCTGCTTGCCTCTTGCTGAATGTAGTGACTCTGCTTGCCTCTTGCTGAATGTAGTGACTCTGCTTGCCTCTTGCTGAATGTAGTGACTCTGCATGCCTCTTGCTGAATGTAGCAACTCTGCTTGCCTCTTGCTGAATGTAGTGACTCTGCATGCCTCTTGCTGAATGTAGTGACTCTGCATGCCTCTTGCTGAATGTAGTGACTCTGCTTGCCTCTTGCTGAATGTAGTGACTCTGCTTGCCTCTTGCCGAATGTAGTGACTCTGCATGCCTCTTGCTGAATGTAGTGACTCTGCGTGCCTCTTGCCGAATGTAGCAACTCTGCATGCCTCTTGCTGAATGTAGCGACTCTGCTTTGCCTGTTGCTGAATGTAGCGACTCTGCTTGCCTCTTGCTGAATGTAATGACTCTGCTTGCCTCTTGCCGAATGTAGCGACTCTGCTTGCCTCTTGCTGAATGTAGCAACTCTGCTTGCCTCTTGCTGAATGTAGTGACTCTGCTTGCCTCTTGCTGAATGTAGTGACTCTGCGTGCCTCTTGCCGAATGTAGCAACTCTGCATGCCTCTTGCCAAACCTAGCAGCTTTGCATGCCTCTTGCCAACTGTAATGACTCTGCATGCCTTTTGTCGAATGTAGCGATTCTGCATGCCTCTTGCTGAATGTAGAGATTCTACATGCCTCTTGCTGAATGTAGTGACTCTGCTTGCTTCTTGCCGAATGTAGCGACTCTGCTTGCCTCTTGCTGAATGTAGCGACTCTGCGTGCCTCTTGCTGAATGTAGTGACTCTGCTTGCCTCTTGCTGAATGTAGTGACTCTGCTTGCCTCTTGCTGAATGTAGTGACTCTGCTTGCCTCTTGCTGAATGTAGTGACTCTGCATGCCTCTTGCTGAATGTAGCAACTCTGCTTGCCTCTTGCTGAATGTAGTGACTCTGCATGCCTCTTGCTGAATGTAGTGACTCTGCATGCCTCTTGCTGAATGTAGTGACTCTGCATGCCTCTTGCTGAATGTAGTGACTCTGCTTGCCTCTTGCTGAATGTAGTGACTCTGCTTGCCTCTTGCCGAATGTAGTGACTCTGCATGCCTCTTGCTGAATGTAGTGACTCTGCGTGCCTCTTGCCGAATGTAGCAACTCTGCATGCCTCTTGCTGAATGTAGCGACTCTGCTTTGCCTGTTGCTGAATGTAGCGACTCTGCTTGCCTCTTGCTGAATGTAATGACTCTGCTTGCCTCTTGCCGAATGTAGCGACTCTGCTTGCCTCTTGCTGAATGTAGCAACTCTGCTTGCCTCTTGCTGAATGTAGTGACTCTGCTTGCCTCTTGCTGAATGTAGTGACTCTGCTTGCCTCTTGCTGAATGTAGTGACTCTGCGTGCCTCTTGCCGAATGTAGCAACTCTGCATGCCTCTTGCCAAACCTAGCAGCTTTGCATGCCTCTTGCCAACTGTAATGACTCTGCATGCCTTTTGTCGAATGTAGCGATTCTGCATGCCTCTTGCTGAATGTAGAGATTCTACATGCCTCTTGCTGAATGTAACGACTCTGCGTGCCTCTAGCAGAATGTAGCAACTCTGCATGCCTCTTGCCAAACCTAGCGGCTTTGCATGCCTCTTGCCAACTGTAATGACTCTGCATGCCTTTTGTCAAATGTAGCGACTCTGCTTGCCTCTTGCTGAATGTAGAGATTCTACATGCCTCTTGCTGAATGTAGTGACTCTGCTTGCTTCTTGCCGAATGTAGCGACTCTGCTTGCCTCTTGCTGAATGTAGCGACTCTGCGTGCCTCTTGCTGAATGTAGTGACTCTGCTTGCATCTTGCTGAATGTAGCGACTCTGCTTGCCTCTTGCTGAATGTAGCGACTTTGCTTGCCTCTTGCTGAATGTAGCGACTCTGCGTGTCTCTTGCCAAACGTAGCGACTCTGCATACCTCTTGCTAAATGTAGCAACTCTACATGCCTCTTGCTGAATGTAGCGACTCTGCTTGCCTCTTACCAAACGTAGGGACTCTGCATACCTCTTGCTAAATGTAGCGACTCTGCATGCCTCTTGCTGAATGTAGCTAATCTAGTGGATTGAAGAGGGGAGCGGCTGCAGGGTATGGAGGGGCACTGCCTGCCCTCACCCTGCTGCTCTAGACACTGGACCACAACTGCCCTATGATAAATACAGCTCTGATATTGGGAACGCAGGGATATTCATTTCCTCCCGTGGAAGTCGATGTTTCCCTATCTGCCAAGTCAGAGCGATTTCCTAGTCAGACGTCTTGTCAGATGTCATTATGTGGACAGCTCGGTAATATATTTGGGCTCCCTGACAATATATTGCCTGCTATTACCTGCATCATCTCCTCAATGAGGTCTTAGGCTGTCAGATGAATGAGTGTGCTGTGCAGCTCAGTCAATGCGGTCCAATATACGTCAGAGTGAAATATTGTCCATTCTCGTCTCCCTCGTGGAACCTTAAATAGACTTCTAATGTGATCGTTTATTGCTTGTTTGCTTTGTGCCATTACTGCGTCTTACAGAAAGGATGTCATGAAATAAATGCTAGGCCAATGATCAGCTGGTTTTTTTTTTATTTTTCCTCTGACCCTGTCACTGAAAACCCAACTGAGCCTTACATACACTATATTGCCAAAAGTATTGGCCCCGCCCTCCGAATCATGTTATTCAGGAGTTCCAATCCCCTCCATGGACACAGGTGTATACAATCCATCCCCTAGGCATGCAGACTGCTTCTACAAACATTTGTGAAAGAATGGGTCGCTCTCAGGAGCTCAGTGACTCCAAGCGTGGTCCCGTGATAGGTGGTCACCTGTGCAATAAGTCCATCCGTGACATTTCCTGGCTACTAAATATTCCACGCTCAACTGTTAGTGGGATTATAACAAAGTGGAAGCAAACTGGGAACAACAGCAAGTCAGCCACCAAGTGGTAGGCCACGTAAAATGACAGAGCGGGGTCAGGGCATGCTGAAGCGCACAGTGCGCAGAAGTCGCCAACTGTCTGCAGAGTCAATAGCTAAAGATCTCCAAACTTGGTGTGGCCTTCAGATGAGCCCAACAACAGTGTGTAGAGAGCTTCATGGAATGGGTTTCCATGGCCAAGCAGCTGAATCCAAGCCTTACATCACCAAGTGCAATGCCGCGGTGTAAAGCACGCCGCAACTGGACTCTAGAGCATGGAGACGTGTTCTCTGGAGTGACGACTCACACTTCTCTGTCTGGCAATCCGATGGATGTGTCTGGGTTTGGTGGTTGTCAAGAGAACGGTACTTGCCTGACTGCATTGTGCCAAGTGTGAAGTTTGGTGGAGGGGGATTATGGTGTGGGGTTGTTTTTCAGGGGTTGGGCTTGGCCCCCTAGTTCCAGTGAAGGGAACTCTTAAGATGTCAGCATACCAAGACATTTTGGACAATTTCATGTTCCCAACTTTGTGGGAAGAGTTTGGGGATGGCCCCTTCCTGTTCCAACATGACTGCGCACCAGTGCACAAAGCAAGGTCCATAAAGACATGGAGGAGCCAGTTTGGGGTGGAGGAACTTGACTGTCCTGCACAGAGTCCTGACCTCAACCCCATAGAACAGCTTTGGGATGAATTAGAGCAGAGACTTTGAGCCAGGCCTCCTCCCCCGACACCAGTGCCTAACCTCACAAATGTGCTTCTGGAAGAATGGTCAAACCTTCCCATAGACACCCTCCTAAGTCACATCACATAACCCCCCCAATCATACATCCCCCACTATCATAGAGCCCCCACGACCACACAGTCCCCCCATCACAGAGCCCCCCCCCCCCAGTCACACAGTCCCCCCATCACAGATCCATCCATCGCACATGCCCCCCTATCACAGAGCCCCCCCGATCACACAGTCCCCCATCACAGAGCCACCTCCAATCACACAGTCCCCCCATTACAGAGCCCCCCGATCACAAAGTCCCCCCATCACAGAGCCCCCTCCAATCACACAGTCCCCCCATTACAGAGCCCCCCAGTCACACAGTCTCCCCATCACACATGCCCCCCCTATCACAGAGCCCCCCAATCACACAGTCCCCCATCACAAAGCCCCCCCAATCACAAAGTCCCCTCATTACAGAGACCCCCCAATCACAGAACTATTCATCACACAGTCCCCTCATCACATTGGCCCCCCAATCACACAGTCCCCCCATTACAGAGCCCCCTCAGTCACACAGTCCCCCCATCACAGAACCATCCATCACACATCACTGGTCTAGGCCCCGTACAGGAGGACCAGTGGTACCCCCTTATCCACGGCCCTGCTTGGACCTACCGATGATTCAAATCTACAGCATAATCAGATTTATTCATTCAGGCAAACAGCCAGTGTGACCTCCTAGCAATTCATTAGAATCATTTTAGTAATGTGAACTGGAGGCGTCTGCACACTGCACACCATCATTGCTCCTCATTTTAGATACATTTTTTTCACACGTTTTTTAAAAGTCTCCGAGATTCTCTTGAGTTTCACAAGTCTTTTGTTTCAAATTAATGGAGGAAAATGTATCACTGGGAAGGAAAATTAAATATTTGAGAAAACAATTGATAATTGTACAAGACAGCATGGTTGCTGCCCGTGCTGTGCACCGATTTTCTTTACACATCTGATGCTGAAAGTAATTAAAATGTTGATGACAAATAAACCCAATTACTGTAAATAGACAAATAGACCCAATTATTGTATTCTGTCTGCTAAAGGCTCACAAGTCACTGGGGCTGGATGAGTCGCCGGAGAGAGAGAGAAAAGGAGAGAGAGAAGGAAGGGGAGAGAGAAGGAGAGAGAGAAGGAGAGAGAGAGGGGGGGGGAGGGGGGGAGAAGGAAAGAGAGGGAGGGAGAGAGGGGGGGAGAGAAGGAGAGAGAGAGAAAATGAGAGAGAGAAGGAGAGAGAGAAAAGGAGAGAGAGAAGGAGAGAGAGGGGGAGGGGGGGGGGAGAAGGAGAGAGAGAGGGAGGGAGAGGGAGGGGGGAGAAGGAGAGAGAGAAAAGGAGAGAGATAAGGAGAGAGGGGGAGGGAGAGAGAGGGGGGAGGAGAGAGAGAGAAAGAGAGAGGGGGGAGAGAAGGAGGCAGAGAGAGAGAGAGAAAAGGAGAGAGCGAAGGAAGGGGGAGAGAGGGAGAGAGAGGGGGGAGAAGGAGAGAGAGAAGGGGGAGAGAGAGGGAGAGAGATATGGATGGAGAGAGAGGGGGGAGAGAAGGAGATAGAGAAAAAGAGAGAGTGAGAGAGAAAGAGAGAGAACATAGAGAAGGATAGAGAGAAGGAGAGAGAAGGGGGCAGGAAGCGAAGGAGAGAGTGAGGAGGAGAGAGAGCGAGGAGGAGAGAGAGAGAAGGAGAGAGAGTGGGAGAGAGAGAATGAGAGAGCGAAGGAAGGGGAATGAGAGAGAGAAGGAGAGAGGGGGGAGAAGGAGAGGGGGGGGGAGAGAAGGAGAGAGAGAAAAAGAGAGAGGAGAGAGAACATAGAGGAGAGAGAGAAGGAGAGAGAGGGGGGAGAAGGAGAGAGAGAGAAAGAGAGAGAGAACATAGAGAAGGAGAGAGTGAAGGAGAGAGAGAGAAAGGAGAGAAGGTGAGGAGGAGAGAGAGCGAAGGAGAAAGAGAGCAAAGGAGAGAGAGAGAAGGAGAGAGCGAGAAAGAGAGAGAAGGAGAAAGAGAAGGAGAGACAGTGAAGGATAGAGAGAATGAGTGAGAGCGAGAAACAGAGAGAGAAAGAGAGAGAGAGCAAGAAAGAGAAAGAGGAGAGAGAGACAGAGAGAGAGAAGGAGAGAAAGGAGAGATAGCGAAGGAGAGAGAGAGAGAAGGAGAGAGAGGAGAGAAAGAAGGAGAGAGTGAGAATGAGAGAGAGAAGGAGAGAGAGAGCGAGAAAGAGAGAGAGAAGGAGAGAGTGAAGCAGAGACAGCAAAGGAGAGAGAGAAGGAGAGAGAGGAGAGACAGCAAAGGGGAGAGAGAAGAAGAAGAATAGAATGAAGAGAGAGAGGGAAAGGAAAAGGGGGAAGAGAAAAAAGAGTACATAGAGTAAGAAAGACAAAGAAAGATAGGGGAGAAAGACAGAATAGGGAACAGAGAGAGAGACAGAGAGGGAAGGAAGGAAGGAAGGAAGGAAGGAAGGAAGGAAGGAAGGAAGGAAGGGAGGAAGGAAGGAAGGGAGGAAGGAAGGAAGGGAGGGAGGAAGGAAGGAAGGGAGGAAGTAAGGGAAGGAGGGAAGGGAGGAAGGAAGGAGGGAGGGAAGGAAGGAAGGAAGGAAGGGAGGAAGTAAGGGAAGGAGGGAAGGGAGGAAGGAAGGAAGGGAGGAAGTAAGGGAAGGAGGGAAGGGAGGAAGGAAGGAGGGAAGGAAGGAAGGAAGGAAGGAAGGAAGGGAGGAAGGAAGGAAGGAAGGGAGGAAGTAAGGGAAGGAGGGAAGGGAGGAAGGGAGGAAGGAGGGAAGGAAGGGAGGGAGGAAGGGAGGAAGGAAGGAAGGAAGCACATGCAGGTCTATGTAGATCCAATATTTCTCACAGCTAGGCAGGAGGCTGAATATTATGGATGTATATAGGACTGTGTTGACACAGCAAATAAATCTCATGTTTGTATCTTTGTGTATGATACAACACTGATGAATAAACAAAGGTAAGATGCACTTAGTCCTGGTTCACACTGAAGCGATTTCTGACGCCTTCCAGAACGCATAAAATCGCATGACTAGTGAAATACCACGAGTTTCTGTGGCAGCTGTTCACATGTATGCAGTGCGATTCCAATATGATTTGTAAAAGGGTCCTGTGTGAGTTCAGAGCAGTGCGGTGTGATTTGTAGTTACACAGACTTGAATGGAAATGGAAAAATCGCACTGCAAAACAGATTCAACTCGCACTGCATCAATGTGAACCTAGGCTGGAATCTGATCTACCTCTCTGCAAGTTGATTCCTCCACTTGCTAAGGTAAGACACCTGCTAATCTCAGTGGAGTAATGTATGTGTGCCAATAGTAGAGGACAATGCAAGTGATGCCATGAATATTTTCATTGAACTAGATTTAGGCTGTGCAGACCAGTGATGCACATGCTAGCACACATGATTTCAAACACAGGGCTGCTGTTAGAAACCATGGGGGTCCATACAGCCAACCTGACAGCCCCCCCCCCCCCGGAAAAAAAAGTTTACTATGCTTCAGTTATGGTTAACACAGCGAGTGACTGGTACCAATCACTCATTGTGTTCATTCAGGAATGAAAGAGGCTAGTAAATGTGACCCTTTCCCCACTCTCCATCCTGAAGGATCCTATTGTGTGCTTGCAGCTGCCGGTGGCAAGAAGAGAAGGGAGGCCGGATGCACTGCTGGAGTGGAGGCACACAGGGGGGCCCTTGGTAGCAGGGGGGGGGGCAATTACTGGAACAGATCCCCTGTATGGCTCTCTCTGCAGCAGCTGAAAGCCAGGGGGAGGGAGAGCTGAAGAAGTCAACTTTCAGCTGCTGCAGAGAGAGCCATACAGGGGATCGGTTCCAGTAATTGCCCCAACCACCCCACGCTGATCACCCTCCCTGCCCACATTGAATCACTCAGCTGCCTTGGCCCCTCAGCTGGCTTGGGCCCCATACAGGAGGACCAGTGGTACCCCCTTATCCACAGCTCTGTTCAAACATACCATCCCTTGCGTGCTGCTTGTTAAAGTCCATGGTAATAAAAAAAAAATAAAAACACCGGATTAGTTGTTATAGGCAGCGCCAGGATAAGGTCATCCAGCGACAAGGGCAAAGATGCCAAACTGTGCCCCCCCTTTATGATGTGCAAACTTAGGGGATCCAATGCCCAGCGGTCACTCACTAGTCATAATCACTGCAGCTGTCAATACTGCAGTCAGCCATTTAACAGAAGGAAGGCTCCCCCATCCCTATAGTAAACCATTGCACCCAAGGCAGCTGCCCCTCATGCCCACCCCTTTGCCCCGACCCTGGTTATAGGGTAGGCAGTGCCAAAATGCTCCATTGTAAGTATAAAAATGTCAAGCTGATCCGCATGTAAACAAAGTACTTATCTGTATCCCCAGCCATTTGTTTTGTATTAAATAGGTGATGACTTTTCAACCTGTCACAATAGAAACTCTCACTAGGCATTCAATATGCTCGTCCATCTGCTGGCTGGCATGTTTGACCATGCAAATGATCCAATTTACATGTCCAATAATAAATCAATTGCTCTTGACAGGAACATAATTCTATCTGTACAGATCCTGTAGAAGGAAAAAAAAAGGGAATTGGAGTTCTTTTAGCAGCAGATCCTCACCGTGTATGACTGGACAGCCTGTGGCAACAAGTGCACAATAAAATCAATTGAACCCTCACCTTAACCTTGGATTGATTTTTAGATGGGGTGTAGCGAAAATTATCAAGGGACATAGCTGAGTAAAAAGTAATTTGCCTTTTCAGTGCAATATGGTGCATATTAACAGACTGTGTAGAAATGTGAAATCTTTATTTGTAATAGAATGCTAAAAGGCAATAGAAGATCTGTTATGACTTCTCATTACCGAGAAACCATTTCTAAATTCCAGCAATAAACCATGACCAGTTCAGCAGTCAATCACGCCACAGGGCCCTGGAGCCAGTCATCGGCCACTTATTGGTTTTACAGCTGTGATGACGGAAATTCTTTAATATTGATCTCCTGTTGTAGCAATGGTCTGGTGGTTGCTTAGCCTACGTTGTAATTCTGACAATGGCTTCAATGCCTTACGTGAAGGGTTGGACGCTGCTCAACCGACCACAGGAGTCCAATATTGAGGAGGAATGGCCCCAGCCACCGTTCTGGCCAAGCCCTCTGACACATTTTTGCCCTGCCCACCAGGGCTTGGTCACAGCCTCTGTGACCAAGCCCTGGTGGGTGGGGTGAAATGTGGTAGAGAGTGTGGCCAGAATGGTGACTGAGGCCATTCCTCTTCAACATTGGACTCCTGGGGTCGGTTGAGCAGCGTCCAACCCTTCACTTGTATTTCTGATACTGGAATCCTTTAGCAGCAGAGCCCTGGTGGGTGGGGTGAAATGTGGTAGAGAGTGTGGCCAGAATGGCGGCTGAGGCCATTCCTCTTCAACATTGGACTCCTGGGGTCAGTTGAGCAGCGTCCAACCATTCACTTGTATTTCTGATACTGGAATCTTTTAGCATCAGAGCCCTGGTGGGTGGGGTGAAATGTGGTAGAGAGTGTGGCCAGAATGGCGGCTGAGGCCATTCCTCTTCAACATTGGACTCCTGGGGTCAGTTGAGTAGCGTCCAACCCTTCACTTGTATTTCTGATACTGGAATCGCCCAGACCCATGCTTCCTTCTTCTCATTTTCCCGGTGGGGTGATCCTTTTCCTTCCATCCATAGCTTGGAATGGCGCCAAAAGGTATACTTTTCAATGCCTCATGCACAAAGGGCATTTTTGAAGAAAAGCAAAAACAGCGTGCACTCTCTTCGTGCATTACATGAGCTTATTAAAATGCATAAAAGTGCATACTCACAAACCAAAGGAGATTAAAACTGAGACAAAGAGTCAGTGGTGATGGTCCTAAATGACGGGAGACCCTTGATGAGGTAGGCTGCACGTTTCGGGAGACGTTCTCCCTTCTTCCGACCTCAAGGGCATTTTGGCAGCCACTTTAAGAGGTATCAGGCATTTTTTTTACATCTTCTAAACGCCCATCCATATTCTCCTATGTGTCCATGCACACATAGACTTTTGGAAGCTTTTAGTGGCAGGGGCTTTTTAGTAGCTGTATAAAAAAACCTATTGTCAGTGCGTCCAGGAGCAGCAACATTTTGGCAGAAAAAAACATTTGACGCGTCTAAACGCGCATTAATGTACCCAACGCTAGGTGCCTTTAGCTCTTAAGCGTTAATTCTTTTCAATGGCTAGAATAAATTATTACTCTGGTCAATTAAATTAATTAACACGCAATTGTTTGACGCCTGTAAACATGCCTAAACGCTTGTAAAAGCTTTAGACACTTTTACAAGCGTCAAGCGTTTTTTCTACCTAAATGCTGCTGCCAAGAGGAGGGGCATCTTTAAACTGTCCTGTGTGCATGAGGCCCAAAAAGCAATGATGATCAGGTAACAGCCGCTGCCTAGGGTAGATTGCATCTAGAACAATATCTGAAAGTCAGGAAACCATCAGCCAGAGCAGGTGGAGAAAGGGAATTGTTGTGCAGGAAAACTACCATTCTCAACAATTTGAAATGAACAAGCCTGCCTTTTAGTTACACAAAGCCACAGGTTTTCATTGTGCACCATTACGGACTTAGCCGCCGTCGTGCAGACAACCAATGACATCATCAGATCAGAGGATGTCAGTTGCACAGCATCCTAGTTTGACCCTCCTCCGCCCCTCTCCATCAGTGCTGGGGTCACATTAGCTCAGTGATGGAGAAAACTGAGAGAAAAGAGAAACATGGGAATGCTACTCAGTACCAACGTGCAAAGGTGTATTTGCTTTGGAAGAATACATCACCTCTAAAATTGGGTGTCCTACGTGTGTGGATGTTTCTGTGTTATATAAAACTATTAGAATAGTTTTTCACATTTTAGAATGGGGTGACCTTTTAAAATTATGGACAGTCTTGAGGCACCCCATTTTAGAATGGGGTGCTTCAAGACTGTCCATAATTTTAAAGGGTGCCTCGGGACTGTTCATAATTTTACAGGGTGCCTTGACTGAAAAAAGGTTGAGAAACACTGCTCTAGGTACATCCTATCTAGGAAAAGGAGAATGGAAATAGTCACAAACATGACTATACTGCAGGAGAATGAGGATTCATGTGTTACAAGTCCATGAACAGTTCACAGTGATGGCTTAGGACAGTGGTTCTCAACCTGTGGGTCGCGACCCCTTTGGGGGTCGAATGACCCTTTCACAGGGGTACCCTAAGACCATCAGAAAACACATATTTCCGATGTGTAAAGAGCAGCTGCTGTGTTGAAAGCAGCTACTCTGTTAAAAGCAGCTACTGTGTTGAAAGCAGCAGTATTGGAGGTAAAAGGACACTCATGAATTATGATTACTGGGTAAATAATTTTATGGTTGGGGGTCACCACAACATGAGGAACTGTATTAAAGGGTCACAGCATTAGGAAGGTTGAGAACCACTGGCTTAGGACATAAAGTATACTTCTCTCCGGACTCCATTAGTGTCCAAGTGTTGATTAATAATTGGTGAACTTTTTGCAAAAAATGACAGGTGCTCCTCTGTGCTCAATCAGTGCCCCACATTAGCTGTGGACTACCTATCTCTAGGGTGGTCTTAAGCGCTTGGTTTGGGACTAGCCCAATGCGTGATGGCAAGAATGGCACCAATCTTCATTCCTGAGAATCATGCGATCTGGCTGATTGTAACCAATAGGATGATGACCAGCGTGGATATAAATGACAGTGTAGATTCAAAAGAGCCTTTTTAAACTTTCTCCTCTCCTCCCAGGCAGTAAACCAAGTTTCAGCATGTGAACAGAAACAAAAGCAAACATCCCATAGTGTAAAACCATAAAAAAAACCTTAATGATGGGGAGAAATTATAAGAATAAAACTCACAAGCAAAGTGCCCATAACTTGGCACTCCGAGTATTCAGCCTTGCTGCCTGTGAATAGGAACCAAGATGGCCGCAGTGTTCCAACATGCATACCAAAGGGCGGAAATGACGTCAGCAGAAGTTGTGTCTTCAAACTTTGACCGGTTTCGATCAATGGATCGTCATCAGGAAGTGCGTAAATGTTCTATTCTTTCAGCAGTCCACCAGGTGAACACTGTGTAGCTGTCCTTCTATTCTTTCCATAGATCACCAAGGACACCCAATGGGTAGATGCCCTCCTGCTCTGTCCATAGTTTAAAAGCCAGTAGGATCTCTAATTGAACTGTGTCCCATGGACACTCCATATGGCAACCCATTTCTGTTGAGTCCCCCCATCATCCCTTCCCCTTTGGCCTCTTGGTTGCTAGGATGCTGGCAGCTAGTTGGTGATAAAACCAGTGGTGCTAAGCGGTTGTGTGTCGTTTGTCACTAGAACATAGATGTCTGGAACGTACAGCATTGTTGGTCATTTGGGTGCATAAATAAATCTGTCTGCAGCTTCCTGTATGGGGCAAAATAGTCCAGCCGCCAACATCCTAGCAACGCTGCTCTGTGTATATAGGCAACATTACTGAGCCGCACTGAGAACAGAGTATCTAGTGCTGACACTTCTCCCTCAGTATCAGCCAACACTGAGGATCACCTGTGTATCCAGAGCCAGGCATACTATGCAGCTGTATTTTATGTTGGGGAGTACTGGACGGTGGGTGGTGCTTATTCCTGCTAGATCCCAACTTTCATGGCTACACATATCCTAAATGACCTTTTATAACCAATCAAAGATCTGTCTCCCTCTGCCAGTACCAGGACAGGGTCACTCAGGGCCCAGGGCAAGGATCCAGAATTGCACCCCGCTCCTCTACTGTTAATACATGCCATAGAATGGGTGCACCACTCTGCATCTATTCTTTGCCCCCATTTTTCACTGCGCCCAGGGCAGCTGCCCCTCCTGTCCATGACTTGGCCCTGCTTTGCCCTCTGCTTTCTCACAGTGCTTGCACTTGCTTATGCTAGTATTATTGAGTGTACCAAGGCCTTTGGGGGAAAGCGTCAAACAACGGTTGCAAGGTTGCAGCTAACAATACAAATTGTTCCCTGGTGTTATTTATCTTTTATCCCATTTTAACTTCATTTAGATAGTAACATAAATTACAATATCGACTCTTGAATTGTTTAAAATTACTACCGTATGACACAGAATACGTGTTTGTTGTGTAGGGAAGTCCAATGGCTTAGTGGTTAGCTCTCTTTGAAGCACTGAGGTTCTTAGTTTGAATTCCAATCAGGACACTACCTGCATGGAGTTTGCATGTTCTCTCTGGACTTGTATGAGTTTCCTCCCATGCTCCAAAGACATGCTGGCAGGTTACACGGCTCCTGTGTAATCCTAGGTTCTCACTATTGCAGTTTTCCTGCAGATGCGTTCCCTGCAGTTCATTCATTTGAATTGGCTGCTGTACCTATGGAAAATGCAGGGAAAAGGTCCCTGTACCTTTTTCAAAATTGCAGCCGCAGGGAAACCTCCTGGTCAGGGGCGGACTGACCATTCCAACACTCAGGTACTCAGTAGGGAGCCCCATGAAATGCCCCTGGTACCTTTTATAGGCTTTTTTGGGTGTGCTTTGAGTGTGGGAAAGGACACAGGGGCCACATGATCCCTTATTGCCTGGGGGCCCCTTGAGTTGTCAGTCCGCCCCTGCTCCTGGTGCTATGTGATTCCAGTTTCCATTGCATGGTGGTGTCATTAGAAATGAATGGCACTCCTGTACATCTGATAACAGCAGCTTGATTTTTGCTGCAGGTGCAGGAAAGCGTGGGATTTACATGCAATCCCACACCCGTCGAAGAATGTATTGGCCCAAGCATGTATGATCAGGACCTTAGATTGTAAGCATTTTGATGGTAGGAACTGATGTGAATGTACAATATGTAAAGCACTGTAAAAATTGTTGGTGTTATATAAATACTTGTAATAATAGTACAAAGTGCAATGATATGCCTGCATACAACAAACTAATGAGACTCGAAGCAGATTGCCTTGGCTAAACGCTGGGGATGCATTGGTTAAGTTCCAGTGATGCCGAATTCATTTGGTGTAAATAGGTCCTTAGCCTTACATGGGAACCCATATGGAAGAAAAATATATTTGAAATATATTTTAAAAATATTCTTCCCAAATATATTGACATATATTTTAAATGCTACAGTCTTGGCCATATTCAATTTATTTAAATATATATATAAATACACACACACACATATATATATATATATATATATACACACTGCATGTTGAAATGCATTTTTATATATATATATATTTATTGAAATATATTTTGAAATATATTGAATATGGCCAAAATTGAGAATATTTTTAAAATATATTTCAAATAGACTGTATGTCTTTAAAAATACAAATCTACATTTTTGGAGTTCATTTACAAATATGCGTAAAAATATATGTTAAAATGACTGTTTTATATGTTAAAAAAAAAAATCGGAAGAATATATTTTAAAAAAAATATATTTTTAAAAATATCTTTTTTTCAAATATATTCTTCATATATTTTGTAATAAAAAAGCTTTCAACATGCAGTATATATATCTATATATATATATATATATATATAGATATATATATCTATATCTATATATATATATATAGATATAGATATAGATAGATAGATAGATAGATAGATAGATAGATAGATAGATAGATAGATAGATCTATATATATATAGATATATATATATACTGCATGTTGAAATTCATTTTTATATATATATATATTTATTGAAATATATTTTGAAATATATTGAATATGGCCAAAATTGTAGCATTTTAAATATATGTCAATATATTTGAAAAGAATATTTTTAAAATATATTTCAAATATATTTTTCTTCCATGTGGGAAGGCATCCTCTGGAACTCACTACCCCAATTCATCAGACTGTCACCTACCCTGCTCACCTTTAGGCGCACCCTGAAAACCCATTTCTTCAGGGAAGCCTACCCCACCCTCACCTAACAGCCGATCTCCTCCACTCCTCCCACCACTCCATCCCCCACAGCCACTTCCTCCTGTACCACTATCCCCTCCCTCCTAGATTGTAAGCTCTAAAGAGCAGGGCCCTCGAACCCCTCGTGTATTGTATTGTTACTGTATTGTCTCATGTTCTGTCCCCCACTATAATGTACAGCGCTGAGCAAACCTTTTGGCGCTATATAAATACTGTATAATAATAATAATAATAATAATAATAAGTGATGCTGAAAGTGGGGGTCACCCATTATTTACCTTCTAACCAATCTCACATTAGACTACAATTGGGTAGACTAATGAATATGAATTGTTATTGGCTGTTAAGAACTACTGCATTTTGCCCTTTGTTTTTGTTTTTTTGCCATTGGCACAGATGTCATTTAAAGAAAAATTATGTGCAGATTCTTTGTTTATGAAACATACAATTCTACTCATTTTTTCCTCTTGAATTGTTATTTTCTCACTAGATGACACGATGTATCATAGAAGTCTTGTCCAATGCTTTGGCTAAACCCAATGAAGCACCCATTGACCCAAAATGTAAGGAATTCCTCATGAAAAGTAAGTATCAAACCTGACATTGATAAAAATAAATTGGTCTATTTTAGATAGGACTGGCCTACTTACCACATGTTGTCTTCAGAACCAAACTTGGATACTGCTGTGTGTATTTAAAGGTCCTAAAGGATCACCGTTATTCAAATAGAAATACAGTATATAATGCATATAGCTAAGGTCAATTTATCATTTTCGAATGTTTGATTTCTGAAAGATTTGGAATATTTTACAAATCTAAACATATACTAGAACTCAAGGCCTGCCTAGTGCTCACTGTTTCCGAATCCAGTACGCTTCTGGGCAGTTATAAAGCAAAAAGAATAAAAATATAATGATGTTTTCTTCATTGAAATAATTGAGAATTGGCCATTGTTGTATTAAAGGAGTCAAAAACTACCCATGGGTCTTGCAGAGCTACAGACGGGGGTGCATAAGTGCTACGTTATCAGCTACCACTTGGAAGATCAGTGATGGATAGACCCGGGTAAATTCTTCCAAATCCTTCCGTGGCCCAACAGTAAAAAGAAAGTTTATGCTTACACAAAAAAGTATGAGAATGCAAAATATGTATTAAAATGCTAGAAGGCTCTGAATGGGGCTGGGTGTCACTGTGGGGGAAGATGGTGGATCTGGAGGGAGTTAGGGGACTCTGCAGTAGACTTTGTGGCCCTGTAGCAGATGAGGTTTCTCCAGGAGACCAGGGGCACTGCCAGAGACTGTAGGGCACTGTGGGTCTATGAGGAACTGTGGGAGGCACTCTGGGACACTGTTTGAGGTTGGACGCACTATGAACGGGGGACCTGGAGACTCTGCAGCAGGCCGAGGGGCACTGTGGGAGGTTGGGAACCACTGTGGGGGCTGAGGGCTCTTGGGGGGCCTAGGGGCACTGGATTAGGTTGTAGGGCACGTTTAGCAATTATGGGAAGTTTGGGGCACTGTGGGAGCTAAAAAGGCACTGCTGTAGGTTAGGGGATCTGCACCTGGATGGAGTCCCTGGTGGAGGAAGGTCATGGCCTGCCAGTGAGTCACAGACAAGTGGTTAAGAACCACTGGGACAGGGCCACTAAGGTGCCCTGGTGCAAGACCTATTACTACTGGTAAGAACACTACTTGTATTGAATGACAACTAGATAAATGTTATCTCTGTTCAAGCGTAGATGACAGTGGGAGGGGTTCTAACACCAATTTGACCAACATCCAGTGAATTTGGACCCCCTTGGATCCTGAGGGAGCATACAGGCCTCTGGATGATTAGTAGGAAGATCAGTATAATTTACTTTATTTTCTATTTCCAGCAAACACTATACACCCAGTTGCAACCCAAATTTAAAATGAACTGCTTACAACTACTGCTGACTGGAGACTGAGGAAGACAGAAAATCTGATTTATAGGAGTACCATACTATTGAGAACATTGACCTTCAGTTTACATGTCCATCTCAACTTTCCACAGAGAACAATATTTCATCTTCCCCATTTGATGTAGCCACTGCTGCTTGGCAAGTGATATTTGCAATGCTATACTTCCCACTAACCACAGATAAAACAATGTGGTAGGAATTTTGATCAGGCAGTCAGTGATGCAACTGCATCTGCTTATTCCTGCTTCCAGAAGGTAGGATCACATTATAGAGCAGCCTTTCTCAACCTTTATTACCTCAGAGGAACACCTAAAATAATTTTCAGGTCTTGAGGAACCCTTACAGAAATCAATGCGTCTGGGGGGCAACGGCTTATACATTGTTAGTCAATAGGAAGAATAAAACCCTTACAGTAGTGGTCAGAATGCTAGCCTTACAGACAAAAAGGTCATTGGTGTCATGCTGCTAGCTCTGCCAAGTGCCATTGGTCCTGGGACTATTCAGGCTCCATCAAATCAGAGATCAATAAGCCATAGCTTAAGGAACCCCTAGGAACCTCTAGAGGAACCCCAATGTTCCATGGTAACCTAGAGGAACACTGGTGTTTCATGGTAACCTGGAGGAACAGTGGTGTTCCATGGTAACCTGGAGGGACACTAATGTTTCATGGTAACCTGGAGGAACTCTGGTGTTCCATGGTAACCTGGAGGAACCCTGGTGTTCCATGGTAACCTGGAGGAACCCTGGTGTTTCATGGTAACCTGGAGGAACACTGGTGTTTCATGGTAACCTGGAGGAACACTGGTGTTCCATGGTAACCTGGAGGAACACTGGTGTTCCACGGTAACCTGGAGGAACACTGGTGTTCCACGTTAACCTGGAGGAACACTAGTGTTCCACGGTAACCTGGAGGAATACTAGTGTTCCACGGTAACCTGGAGGAACTATAGTGTTCCACGGTAACCTGGAGGAACCCTAGTGTTCCAAGGTAACCTGGAGGAATACTAGTGTTCCATGGTAACCTGGAGGAACTCCAATGTTCTACGGTAACCTGGAGGAACACTAGTGTTCCATGGAAACCTGGAGGAACCCTAGTGTTCCACGGTAACCTGGAGGAACCCCAATGTTCCATGGTAACCTGGAGGAACCCCAATGTTCCATGGTAACCTGGAGGAACACTAGTGTTCCATGGTAACCTGGAGGAACTCCAATGTTCCATGGTAACCTGGAGGAACACTAGTGTTCCATGGTAACCTGGAGAAACCCTAATGTTCCATGGTAACCTGGAGGAATACTAGTGTTCCATGGTAACCTGTTCGAGAATGGCTATTATATAGTATGTGGTGGCAGTATTACATACCTCCCAACTTTTTCAGATGGGAACGAGGGACACCTATTACCAAAAGTATGTAGGCATAGGACACACACCCCTACCACACCCCTTTAAGGCTACGTTCACATTAGCATTGTGTGCAGGCGGCAGAGAGGCATTTGGGAAGCGTTTTTACCGCTTCCCAAACGCCTCTGCCAATTCTGCACATTACAGCACATGGTGCTGTGCAAACTGGAGCGCTTGCGTCGCATCGCGGCAAAACAGATGCCTCTGGTCGAGTCAGGAGGCGTTGAAGCCTCCTATTCTAGTCTATGGTGCGGTTGCGTCGCGGTTGCGGGGCGTTTGTGGAGCGGTAACACCATTCAAACTGCATTATAGGCGTTTGTGGGGCGTTTTTAACGCTTGGCAAACGCCTAGCAAACGCAGCTAAACCGCGCATGCGGCGTTTGCCGAGCTTTAAAAAACACTTCGCAAACGTTGGGCCAACGCTTGCCAAACGCTATAGGGGCGTTTGGCAAGCGTTGGTAAAACAGCCAAGTGTGAACGAGCCCTAAAGAAGAAGAATATACAAAATTGATTAGTTAAACCCACAAGTGCTTACCACTACTATTCCTTTATGCTGCCTTTTGAAATTTACAAATGCAACAATTTAGAAATTGAATGAAAGGTTTAGCGCTGGGAAACGCTTATTGAAAGATAAAAAGTGCATTTTATATACAACTATATGGATCAGACCAAAATGAGGGACAAATGAGGAGCAAAGAGGGACACAGTGACTTTGTTTCAAATCTGAGACAGTCCCTCGCAATCAGGGACATTTGGGAGCTATGGTATTATCTACAGTATATCTGAAGTTCTCTTCAAGAGCAATGCAACTAAAACAGTCACAAGGCCATAATAAGAATTTATATTCTGTTTGTAATTGTATGTTGCTTAGAGACTTTAAAGTATTAGCAGGAGCTACCAGACTGGTTGGTGATAGAGAAAGCCATTAGCCCATCAGTGTAGCCTTGGAATGGGCGCCTGAGGAACTAGGATTAGCATAGAAGACTGAAAAGTCCTTCTGCATGGGTTTTGGCAGCAATCTGTAAGAAGTCCGTGTCCTTTGATGACAGAGCCCAGCATTATATTTTCCCAACCATCAAAGCTTGGCATTATACATTAACTGACAATAAGGATTGATATTATCCTTTTTGCTGAAGCCAGGGGCCACAGACAGCACAAGAATCTCATTTAGGACCACATTCTATGATCGATGTTTGGATGGTTTCAGACGTAACAAATGATGGCTGGCAATCGCATTACAGAGGGGCTTAATGTGGAATTTTTTCATGTACATCTCCGTGTGGTGGACTGCTTATCAGTCCTATGAAATGCACCGAGAAAACATTGATAATCTTAGCCAACAGGAGTCTAATAACATTTAAATACAATCATTTAAAAGTTAGTTAAAGCCCAAATCAGCTAAATACATTTGAGTTGCAGAGGGTATGCAAAGTCTTACAGTACTATAGAAAGCAGCCACATTCTAACTAGAAAAGCCTGTCCCCTGCCAGCTTGCTGTAGAGCATCATCCTTGCTCCCTGTGTAGAGACAGTAGTCTCTCTGCCGAGGGCCAGCGCATGTTTCATGATTGCAGAGCTATAGGATTGACTCTACAGGGGTTGTGTTGGACCCTTACAACTGAACTTTCACTTTAAGGCCTTACACAGGGCTTAAAATTTCAAATCCTGAGCTACTAGCCAGGCCTTAGAGTTACTCGCCACCAACAAACACACACAGAGACACCTGTACACACACACAGACATGTACACACACACATGCACAGAAACATGTACACACACGCACAGAGACACGTGTACACACACACATACAGACACATGTATACACACACAGGCACGTACAGACACGCATACACACAGATACATGTACATACACAGAAATACACAGACACATGTACATACATACACAGACACATGTACACACAGACACATGTACGTACCAGGGGCGGATTGACAACTCATGGGGCCCCCGGGCAATAGGGGATCATGGGGCCCCTGTGTCCTTGCCCAAACTCAAAAAAGCCTATGAAAAAGGTACCAGGGGCATCTCATGGGGCCCCCTACTGACCCCGGGCCCTCGGGCAGTGCCCGAGTTTCCAAATGGTCAGTCCGCCCCTGGTACGTACATACACACAAACACACACACACACACAGACACATGTACACACACACATACATGTACATACACATGTACAGATACACACATGTACATACACACAGACACATGTACAATTGTACATGCATACACAGACACACACAAACACACACACATGTACACGTACACACACACACACACCATAAAAAGTTGCAGTACTTCGTTGTTCACGCACAGAGCCGGGTACTGCACTCTAGGGGGAAGCAGAGAGCACAGCACACATTCCTTGCTTTGCTTTCACTGCGCTCAGCTATTGAGCAGTCTGACGGCTCCCAGTGCCAATGACAGATCCGGCCTGAGCTCCGAGCCTGCTCAGCAAGATGGCCCTGGGGGACACACTCGCCCCCACCATAATTTCCACTCACCATTGGCGAGCAGGCGAGTGGAAATTTCAAGCCCTGCCTCACACACTCTGGACATTTTTGTTAGCTGCTTTATATTTTAGCTGCTTTTAGGGGTGTTTGGCATTTTTTTATCTCCCTGCTTTTAAATGCCCCTACATGTTAGCTGATGTGTCCATGCATATATGGGGCTTTTAGAGGGAGAAAAAAAAACCCACAGCAAGCTCATCCAGAAGAAGCGGTGTATTGGCAGAAAAATGCTTGATGCGTTCAAACGCTTCTAAACACGCATTAATGCTAAGCCCATTTAGCGCTTGATCACAAATTATTTCAATGGCCAGAATAAATTGTTAAATAAATTATTTCCCCCCCCCCAAAAAAAAAAACAATCACGCACTAATCTTCACACTCAACCCCTAAGCACAAATTCCCCCTAAACAAAAAATGTACCCTCTTCCAGTACAAATCCCCCCTCCCAGCCCAAATCCACTCTCTCCCCAAATTTCCCCTCCTAGCACAAATTCTCTATCCCTCAGATTTCCCCTCTGAGCATAAATACTGTCCCCCCCTTCAAATCCCCCTATCCCAGCACAATTCACCCCAAATCCCCTCCCCTAGCACTAATCCTCCTCCCCCAATTTCCCATCCCAGCACAAATCCCCCGCACAACTTCCTCCCCCCAATCCCTCTTCCTAACACAAATCCCTCCTCCCAGCCCAAATACACTCCCTCCCCAAATTTCCCCTCCTAGCAAAAATTCCCCCTAAACAAAAAAGTTACCCTCTTCCAGTACAAATCCTCCCTCCCAGCCCAAATCCACTCCCTCCCCAAATTTCCCCTCCTAGGACAAATTCCCCCTAAACAAAAAATGTACCCTCTTCCAGTACAAATCCCTCCTCCCAGCCCAAATCCACTCCCTCCCCAAATTTCTCCTCCTAGCACAAATTCTCTATCCCTCAGATTTCCCCGCTGAGCATAAAAACTGTTCCCCCTTCAAATCCCCCTATTCCAGCACAAATCACCCCAAGTCCCCTCTCCTAGCACTAATCCTCACCCCAATTTCCCATCCCAGCGCAAATCCCCCACAATCATCCCTACCAGCACAAATCCCCCCCCCCCCAATTCCTCTTCCTAACACAAATCCCTTCTCCCAGCCCAAATACACTCCCTCCCCAAATTTCCCCTCCTAGCAAAAATTCCCCCTAAACAAAAAAGTTACCCTCTTCCAGTACAAATCCCCCTCCCAGCCCAAATCCACTCCCTCCCCAAATTTCCCCTCTTAGCACAAATTCTCTATCCCTCAGATTTCCCCTCTGAGCATAAATACTGTCCCCCCTTCGAATCCCCCTATCTCAGCACAAATCCCCCCAAATCCCCTCTCCTAGCACTAATCCTCACCCCAATTTCCCATCCCAGCACAAATCCCCCGCAATCATCCCTACCAGCACAAATCCCCTCCCCCCAATCCCTCTTCCTAACACAAATTCACCCTCCTAGTACAAATCCCCCTCCAAATCACCTCTGCTTGCACACCCATCCAAATCCCTAACCGTTCCCAGGGCAGCCGCCCCTCCTGCCCACTCCTTGTCCCTGCTTACCTCTAATGTACAGTTGCAAGAAAAAGTATGTGAACCCCTTGGGATTACGTGGAGTTTTGCATGAATTGGGCATAAAATGTGCTCTGAACGTCATCTAAGTCACAACAATAGAAGAACACAGTCTGCTGAACATAATACTACACAAACATTAGATTATCAATACCATAGCATTTCATAATTGAGCACAAGTTCATGTTGCTGAATATCAGGCATCATCTTTACTTCTAATAAGATGTTTCCACTGTGTAGCTATGTAAAATGATGAGCTGAATATTACCCCGTATCCAGGTTACATTGCTGCCTTCATAATCAAACAAGCAGACTCACCGTGAAATTTATTTGGCGTGCGGTAATCAACTTTGTTCAAGTGACTTTTCAAATGCTCAAATAATTGGCTGCGATGAAATGCGTAGAAAGAATAACTGAGTCATTAGCAGACTTGTTAATAAAGAAGCGAGCTGAAATAATTAAAGAGCTGGAAAAAACGAAGAACTGTAGAATTAGTGCCACCATTTAACAAACTGATTTTATAGATGTTTAAAGCCGAACTCTGGGATAAGAAAATGTTGTCTACATTAAATTGCCATGTGTATTCTTGATGAATCTCGGTGCGCTTTGTGTATTTCTTCCAGATCTGTGCAGTAATCCAGTGTGAAACATTTCCTCTGTGCAGGAGCTTCCTGTAGTAAAGACCGCTCACTGCTGCTCATTCTCCTTGTGCAGGGTGACTGGTCTTGACTCCACCCCCTCCTGTAGTTTTTTGCAGCCTGAGGTGGGGGGAGCCTGATGGGCCCCTCCCACAGCTTTGCTCTCTGCACAAGCTATGAACAGCGCAGTGATGGTATCATTGCTACTTTTACAAGGTAATATTTGGGTTTGTAAAGGCATTTGGTGCACACAGAGTGGATTTATATCCTTCTTGGCTACTGAGGAATATATTTATATGAATGTTTTCAGCTTTCCACATTAGTTTTATAAAAAGCCACAGAAAGCAGTTCATCAATTGTTTTTCATTGTAACTCTCTACTCATGTAAAAATAGGATTGTTTGTGTTCACCCTATAATACGTTTCTTCTGTTTGTTGAGGGATAGTAGATTCGGAAGTCTGTTAGTATATTTCCACCTGCAAGAGGATTAAGTCATCAGTAAAACAAAAAAGAGCCAGCTGCTTCTAGAGCCCTAGTGCCCAACCTGTGGTCAGGGCCACATGTGGCCCTTTGGCAATTTTTGGGCTGCTCTTGTGGCTTCTGCAGCCATTGCTTGGTGTCTCCAGTCTATGACTCCTGATGCATGTCCCTAGTCTTTAACAACTCCTATAGCATGTTTGCAGTCTTTGACTCTGATCACGTGTAGGATGCCTGTAGTCTCTGACCATGACCTTTGGCATTTCTGCAGTATCTGACCTTTCCTGTAGCATGTCTATAGACTCTGACCATGTCCTGTAGCATGCCCATAGTCTGTGACCATGTCCTGTAGCATGCCCGTAGTGTCTGGCCATATCCTGTAGCATGCCTGGAGTCACTAGCTATGTCCTGTAGCATGCCTGTAGTCTCTGGACATGTCCTGTAGCATGACCGTAGTCTCTGGCCATATCCTGTAGGAAGCCCGTAGTCTCTGGCCATATCTTGTAGCAAGCCTGTAGTCTCTGACCATGTCCTGTAGCAACCCATAGTCTCTGGCCATGTTCTGTAGCAAGCCCAGTCTCTGACCATGTCCTGTAGCATGCCCATAGTGTCTGACTATATCCTGTAGCATGCCTGGAGTCACTGACTTTATCCTGTAGCATGCCTGTAGTCTCTGGCTATATCCTGTAGCAAGCCTGTAGTCTCTGGCCATATCCTGTAGCAAGCCTATAGTCTCTGACCATGTCCTGTAGCAAGCCCGTAGTCTCTGCCCATGTCCTGTAGCAACCCATAGTCTCTAATCATATCCTGTAGCATGTCCGTAATCTTTGGACATGGCCTGTAGCATGCCCATAGTCTCTGGCCATGTCCTGTAGCATGCCCGTAGTCTCTAACCATATCCTGTAGCATGCCCGTAGTCTCTGGCCATATCATGTAGCATACCCATAGTCTCTGCCCATGTCCTGTAGCATGCCCATAGTCTCTGGCCATGTCCTGAAGCATGTCCACAGTTTTTGACCATCTCTTGTGTCATCCATATAGCCTTTGGCCATATCCTGAATTTCAATGTGCAGCCCCTTGTTTGCATCAGGGGCCACATGTGAGGCCTCCCTATACTAAGAAAGTTAACTACCACTGCTCTAGAGGCTGTACAGCTATTCTTTCTGTATAGCTCAGTTGTAGCAAAACAGTAAGAAGAGTGGAAGAAGGAAACAACCATTTTTTAACATGCAACTGTGACCAGCCAAAAATGAGCACCTAAAAGGGCGAAAAAAAATGGGTGAGTACAATAAAAATTCTATCTTCTGTGTCCAATGATGGATACAAAACTATCGATAATATGACCTGTGTGTAGGGCCATGCCATCAGTGAGTCCAATTGTGTTGCTTGTAGGGGTGGCTCTGAGGCCACCAGCATGGTCCTTCCTGTTGGACAGCCTTAAAGCAGTCTTAAAAACTAAGGGGCTGGGAATGGACACTAAGCTAAAGCTAAGTTAGGGTACTTTAACATGAGCTTTCTGTTTTTTTCATCAGTTCAGTCATGTTTTTTCAAAGAAACAATGGGTGAGTTTACATCTGTTTTTTCATCCGTTTACTTCCATTTTTTTAATCGTTTTTAGTCATCAGCTGTCAGCAGGGTTCCCCACTGACAGCTGAATGTACAATAAAAAAAAATTGCCAGCAATTAAATAATTAAAAAAATGGCGTGGGGTCCCCCCTCCATCCATACCAAGCCCTTCAAATCTGGTTTGGATTTTGAGGGGAACCCTCATGCCAAAATTTAAAAAAAATGGCGTGGGCCCCCAAAATCCATACCAAACCCTTATCTGAGCATGCAGCAAAGCAGGCCACGAAAGGGGGGGGGGGGCGAGTGAGCGCCCCCCCTCCTGCACCATATCAGGCCACATGCCCTCAACATAGGGGGGTGCTTTGGACATAATTGACCCAGCATGCCCCTGGTTGATGATGTCACATGTAGATGGGGTCACACTGGTGATGTCACAAGGTGCTTTGGGGGTGCCCCCCACCCCAGAGCACCCCCCCATGTTGAGGACATGTGGCCTGGTATGGTTCAGGCTGAGGGGGGCGCTTGCTTGTCCCCCCTCTTTACTGACCTGCCGGGCTGTATACAATCCGTTGACATCCGTTTTTTGTCCATTCCGAGTTTTTTTGTGGAAGCAAAATAGGGTTTTCTGCCGTTCAAAAAAACGGATTTTAACAGATGCGGACATTAACGGATGTAAAAAGATGTTCATTCGTTTACACCCACAAGTCCATAGAAATAGATGGGGGTCCGTGTTTTGGAAACAGATGAAAAACAGACCAACGGAACGCCCGTGTGAAAGGACCCTTATACAGCAGGTATGGTGGGATACCCACTAGTGCAAATCGAAACAAAAACGAGAAGCGCACCAACCTTGCGCATTACCTCAGCAACCAAAGTTTATTAATTATAAAATAATACTCACAAACAGCGAATAAAATCAGGCATGTAAGTCCTCAAAGGGACCTGAAAGATAAAAGAGCCAGCGCGGATCCCATCATGGGGGTAGATACTCAGTACAGCTGACGCGTTTCGAAGGGCATCCCTTCTTCATCAGATCTACAGCTGAAGAAGGGATGCCCTTCGAAACGCGTCAGCTGTACTGAGTCTCTACCCCCATGATGGGATCCGCGCTGGCTCTTTATCTCGCTTATGATCTGTTGTTGGGATACCCACTAGACCAGCCTTTCTCAACCTTTTCAACACAGAGGAACCCTTGAAATAACTTTCTGGTCTCAGAAATTACTATATCTTCAACTCATAATACATTAGTGTGATGGTCAATGGGAAGAATCACTTGTGGTCATTGGGAAGAATTACCTCCTTACAGACAGCTAAAAAAATCATTGGTGTCAGCGGGAACTTATCTGAGAGGCAGAAATTGCTCATTGCTCAAGGAAAACCTAGCAAGCTCAGGAGGAACCCTAGTTGAGGAACACAGCACTAGAGGGAACGGGTCCCTCTTTTTTATTTAGTGTCCAATCCTCCTGTAGGCAATAGTAAATCCACAGGTTGCAGAATCTACAGCACAGGGCCTCGTAATGAATGCTGGAGAAAAGGGTTTATTGCACAGTAACCGTTGCTACATGTTAAATCAAACGTTCCAAATCACAGGTTGTCCATTACAATAGAACAATGCTGAAAAAAAAAACCCCAACAAAATAATTAAACCCTATCGAAAGAATGTCTGTTCTGAGCTATGACCGGAGGTAGGAGACATATTTGTTAATGTTTTTCATTACATTCGACAGTGCTTTTGTCTAGTGGATTGATACAGAGATATTTTTTTCACAATGTGTTTCTATCACAGATGTGCAGAACAGGGCTGAGTCACCAGTCTATTGCATTTTATTGACAGAATGGTTTATTAACTTCCCATAATCCCTTGCAGCTCAGCATGGCTTTATGCGAGGTGGAACACAAAATAAATGCAGAAAATGCCCTTTTACATCTAACGACAGTCACATCTGACGATAGTTCAGGTTTATATGTTCTTTTTTTTTCCATTTTGGCTTTTGAAATGGTTTCAGTCTTAGGAATGTAAGCTCGTTCTATTTGATAAATATATTTTATACTATTTCTGGAACATAAAGAGCACCAAAGTTCACGGAATAAAATGTAGAATTGAAGAGGAGAATCATAATAATCATTAGTAAATCCATGTGTTTTTTACCCCAAGAAAATACATATACTTGTTTTAAAATGAGGGTACCCAGCTATCAAACCAAATATATCAAATGTAATATCTAGATACTAACAAGATCACTTTAAAGGATAAGTTCACCTTTTAGAAAAAAATAATAAATGCACTTTTTTTGCAGGTAAAAAGATGTGCATTTATTATTTTTGTCTACAGGAGCCTGGAATTGCACCATTAGCCAGTAGATCACTGATACCATGCAAGTCTCCTGCAGAACTGTCAGTATATGCTTGCCGTACAGGATGTACGGGATGTACGAGGTGTACGGGATGTACAGGGTGTACGGGATGTACAGGATGTAAGGGGGTTCATGTGATGTACGGGATGTATGAGGTGTACAGGATGTATGGGGTGTATGGTATGTGCAGGATATACAGCATGTACAGGGTGTACGGGGTGTATGGGATTTACGGGGTGTATGGGATGTACGGGATGTATGGTATGTAAGGGATGTATGGGGTGTACGGGATATACAGGATGTACAGGGTGTACGGGATGTACTGGATGTACGGGGTGTACGTGATCTATGGCGTGTATGTGATGTATGGGATGTTCGGGGTGTACGGGATGTATGGGGTGTATGGTATGTACGGGGTGTATGGGATATACAGGATGTACAGGGTGTACAGGATGTATGGAATGTATGGGGTGTACGGGATGCACAGGGTGGACAGGATGAACAGGGTGTACGGGATGTACAGGGTGTATGGGATGTACGGGATGTATGGTATGTGCGGGGTGTACAGGATGTATGGGATGTATGAGGTGTATGGGATGTATGGGGGTGTATGGGATGTACAGGGTGTATGGGATGTACGGGGTGTACAGGATGTATGGGGGTGTATGGGATGTACAGGGTGTATTGGATGTACGGGGTGTACTGGATGTATGGGATGTACGGGATGTATGGGATGTACAGGGTGTACGGGATGTACGGAGTGTACGGGATGTACGGGGTGTATGGGATGTATGGGGGTGTACGGGATGTACGGGATGTATGGGATGTATGGGGTGTATCAGATTTATGGGGGTGTATGGGATGTACAGGGTGTATGGGATGTACAGGGTGTATGGAGTGTACGGGATGTACGGGGTGTATGGGATGTATGGGGTATATGGGATGTATGGGGTGTATGGGATGTATGGGGTGTATGGAGTGTACGGGATGTACGGGGTGTATGGGATGTATGGGAGTCTACGGGATGTATGGGATTTATGGGGTGTATGGGGTTCATAGGGTGTATGGGATGTATGGGGGTGTATGGGATGTACAGGGTGTATGGGATGTATGGGGTGTATGGAGTGTACGGGATGTACGGGGTGTATGGGATGTATGGGGTATATGGGATGTATGGGGTGTATGGGATGTATGGGGTGTATGGAGTGTACGGGATGTATGGGGTGTATAGGACAGGGGCGGACTGACCATTTGGAAATTCGGGCACTGTCCGGGGGGCCGGGGTCAGTAGGGGGCCCCATGAGATGCCCCTGGTACCTTTTTCATAGGCTTTTTTGAGTTTGGGCAAGGACAAAGGGGCCCCATGATCCCCTATTTCCCGGGGGCCCCATGAGTTGTCAGCCGCCCCTGGTATGGGATGTACGGGGTGTATGAAGTGTATGGGATGTACGAGGTGTACGGGATGTACGGGATGTAAGAGATGTACAGCCAAGCAGATATTCTGACAGGAAGCTTCCATGAACTATTACACCGCTCCACAGCGCCGTGGTAGTGAATTGAAAACTACATTCCCACAGCCGCTAAGACTGCCAAGACTTGCAGTACATTCATTTGCGGAAGTCCATGAATGAATGATGCGGCCATGTGGGCGGAGCCCTGCACGGCTGCACTCTTTCCAAATTTGACAGTTAAACGGGGAGACTTCTCCCTGTACTATCTGTCAGAGGGAGGGAGGGCAGACGGGAATGCCCTAAAAATGGGTGGAACATGTAACATGTTCCCAAAGGTGAACCTATCCTTTAAGGGCATGGGGGGGGGGAAAAAACAGTTTATCTGCATTAAGCCCCTTAAGCTGCAAAGTCAGCCGTCACAGCCATGGCACAATTTATTCTCATTTGGACTTAAGCTGCAAAGTCAGGAGACAGAGGTGTTCACACATCTGCCAAATGCGACCCATTCAAGTGAATAGTGTGCTGCTGCAACTGCCCTGGAAACGCATGCGCATGGTTGCGATGTATCAGTGCAGCATTTCTGGAATTAGAATAGCTGCCAGGAGATCACACATCATATGCCTTTGAAAAGTGGTCCATTCACAAAACGCTGTAAAAGGAGGATGCTTTCAAAAATAATGCAATTAAAAGGTTTTTTTTTTCTAATTAAGAACCTACAAACACAAAAAAACAAAATAAATAAAGGAGCATTATTTCCTGTGTCTCCCCTTTGCCTTCAAAACAGCATCCATCCTGCTAGGAACATTTGAGTTTTTTTTAACGCACTTGGCAGGTAGGTCATTCCAAACATATTCTAGGAGGACTAACCACAACAGTTTTTTCGGTGTATTTAGACAGGCTCAGTTGCTTCTATGTCTTGATGTGATCCCAGACAGACTCAATGATGTTGAGACCAGGGCTCAGTGGGAACCATACCATCCCCTCCAGGACTCCTTGTTCTTCTTTTCACTAAAGATATTTCTTTATGAGTTTGGCTGCATGTTTGGGGTCATTGTCCTGCTGCAGAACGACTTTGAAATTGATTGATTGACTTTAGAACTGATCAGACGCTTCCCCAGTGGAACTGTATGATGAATAAGTATCTGTCTGTGAAGACACACTGAGAACCATACCTTCTCCTCCAAGCTCTTGTTATTCTTTTTACTGAAGATAGTTCTTTATGAATTTGGCTGTACATTTGGGAGTCATTGTTCTGCTGAAGAACGACTTTGAAAATGATTGTGTAGCATTACCCCCACAGGAGCCACTTGCTAGATTGGGTTCTCTGTTCCTCTGCATCAATTCTGAGAACAACCTCACTGACACACCAAGTTAAGCAAATAGATAATGCACTTCTACTGGGAGCACAAATACAGTATAGATACCCTGCACACAACTAAGATTCAGTATGAAAAAACAAACATCAGACTGTTGATGGTAAATGAACCCAATATATTGTCACAGGGTAAAGTAAAGGATTCGATCAATCACAGTTCACTAGACAATATGTTCACTAGGCTATAGCAGCATAGAATGGAACTCTGTGCAGCTAAATTAGAGTAAACATGTTAATCCACAAAATCAGCAATAAGTAATGGCCTTACAAAACAGTAAGAGCAATGATAATCAATACTGTGATAACTCCTCTGTAAACAGTAGGCTATATCCACTTTAGAATGCACTCTATATAAATGGCAGCGATGAAATTTAAGACTCCCTAAAGAGGTACCACTTACTATGGACAATAGGCAAAGTTCTTGTGAAGCAGCTGAGTGAGCAGTCTTTAGCCCTAGTTCTTCAGCCGGTTATCGCTGGGGCCCAGTCTTTTAAGCGGAATTCCAATCAGTTTTGTGTTTATTAAAAGTCAGCAGCTACAGTTTTTGTAGATGCTGACTTTTAATAAACACAAAACTGATTGGAACCTCCCTGGCGGTATTCCCGAGTGTAGTTCGGGGTAGAGTTTCAGTACCAAAAGCGGTAACCCCGAGCTGCACTCGGGCTTACCATGCGGTGTTGCTCAGGGAGTCCCTGCAGAGCTTACCTTGTCCTTCGCTCCCGCGATGCGTCCCCTGCAGCGTCGCCGGCCATCTCCTCCTGCCGATGCCGGCATCCGGCTTCCGTGTTCCGGTCCCTGTGACGTTGGGACGTACGGGCACCGGAACCGGCGGCAAATTTGAAATTTTTTTTAAAATGTCATTTTTTAAAAAATGATTACATAGTAAAACATTGCTGTTTCAAAACATTTCACATACATTTTGTCCCTGCTGCTTTGTCCGGAGCCCTGCCTGCATTTTGATTGTTCTTTCTGCCTGGAAACTTAGAAAAGTCCATGGCGTCTAAAAAGCGTCCCTTTATGTCAAAAGCGGTTTTAGACCGGCTAGAGAACAGCGATAGTAAATCAGAACCACTTGCAGAATTGAGTGATAATGATTTGTGGGGGAAATTCGTCATCAGACACTGAAAACGATTCTGGGACTTTGCTCAGCGATGTGCGAACTTGGCACTATATTTTAAATTTAAGTGTTTTTGGTTTGATTATATTATTGAATTAAATTTATTATTATTATATTATTATTTTTTATGATTATTTATTAAATTATAATTTATGATTTTGTGTTTCAAGTTTTATCATATCCGGAATGTTTACTAGACTCTTTTTCAAACAGATTTCAGTGAGTTATTCCTAAATTACAGGCCTACAATAAAAAAAACTACATATTTCCATGAAAAAAAATGGTACCGCTTTCAGCACCAAAAATCGGAAATAAACATACCGCCGAGGAGGTTAATAAACACAATCACCTGTCCCAGGGTCCAGCGATGTGCTCACCCGCATTGTCCCTTCTCTCCCTCTTTTCTCTCCAGCTGACATCACAACTGTGGGCACCAGGCTATGACAGCTTGCGGCTTCACAGCTGGGTACCCACTGCGCATGCACGAGTCGCACTGCATATTCTGATTGGTCCAGCAGTCTTTTGGGACCTGTGAAAGTTCCTAGGAGACTGCGGAAGAAAGGAGGGGGGCTGAATTTCCGGATCACTTCACCACGACAAACTGAGCCGGCAGTGGGAGCGGGTACCTGTACCCCCCCCCAAAAGGTGCCAAATATGGCAGTGGAAGGGGCAAACAAGCAGAGCTTCCACTTTTGAGTGGAATTCCGCTTTAAAGTGGTGCACATGAATACAGCCCAGTAAAGTCTGCCAGCAGTAAATAATGCTGCTAGGTAGATGGCCAGTCCCTTTGTGCTCAGATCCTGCTAGCAGCAACAGGTTAATGGCAGCAGTGTCCTCTCACCAGTCTCATATATTCAGCAACAGGGGTCCCTCTGTTCAGATGTTAGCGACTGGAGCAACTTCAGTCCCCAGCACATGGCTGCAGGCTTGTGTCAGGTTGATGTGCAAACAGGAATAGTGATGTGCATGCCTCAATCTCCTTGTGGCAAAAAGAAAACCCCTCAGTATTCAGCCTGTGAAAATGCAGCTCTCTCTTTCTTTAAGTGCAGCTCACATTGGGAATTGTAGGTCAGTAGTTCATTAACTGCCATAAAATGCTTCTTTCCGGAACTTGATCTCCCATGGTTCAAGCTGCTGCAGAGAAAACCATACAGGGGATCAGTCCCAGTGACTCCCCCCCCCCCACAGCCATGCTGGTCTCCCTCCCTGCCCACATCCAATTCACCCATCTGCCTGGGCTCCTGCTGGCCTGGGCCCCATACAGGAGGACTGGTGGTACCCCCTTATCCACGGCCTTGCAGTAGATGCTTGCACTGTGACACATGAGAAGGAGTCAAGTTTCCATAAGGTAGAATTAGTGTAGGTTTAGGGTTACAGTTCTAGCTAGTCTGGTGGTTAATATTTGGGTTACAGAAAGGATTTGTGTGTCAGGGTTCCAGGGAAGGTTAGTGTGATGGTTAGCATTACCAAGATGGTTAGTTTGAGGGGTCCTTGGGATAGAGTATCCGTCTTTGAGTTGGAAGCTCTCTGCCAAAAATTTCCAGTATTGATTTAAAATTAATGTATTGAGTTCCTGAAAATTCTTGCTCCTCAGTCTTCATTTCTGTTGTAATTTATTATTTAATTGACTAATTAAACTCTAATTACACATGGCCCTGACAGTGCAGTAAAAAAGGCTGCAGAGCTGAATATAACTGTCAAGAAGATTTGCTAAGGCACTGGACTTAATTTGGCTTCAAAGGCTCATAAAAAATTATAAAAAAAAGCTGTTGATTAGTTGGTACAAACTCTGACCAAACACAGTTACAATGTTTCCTGCATAGCAACAGCAGTTCAGTTAGTTACATAGTTGGTAAGGTTGAAAGAATGCACCAATTCAACGTGTATACGTGTGTGTGTGTGTGTGTATGTTTTTATCACCACAACTTTTCATATGCCTGTATATTGTTTTCGTAAAAAAATCTAAAATTTTTTTGAATTTATCTACACTCCTCATTGCCACCACTGACTGTGGAAGGGAGTTCCACATCCTTACCACTCAAACAATAAAGAACCCATTACACAGCTTAAGAATGAACCACCTCTGCTCAGGGACGGACTGACCATTTGGAAACTCGGGCACTGCCCGAGGGCCTGGGGTCAGTAGGGGGCCCCATGAGATGCCCCTGGTACCTTTTTCATAGGCATTTTTGACTTTGGGCAAGGACACAGGGGCCCCATGATCCCCTATTGCTCGGGGCCCCATGAGTTGTCAGTCTGCCCCTGCAGGGGAGCACCTCCTCTCAAAGCACCTTGTTCCATATTGATAGGGACAAGGGCCTCTTCCCCGCTGGTGGTTGTGGGGGTCTGCGGGCAAGGGGCTAATCGGAATCTGGAAGCCTGGGGCCCCCAGCTCCCCCCCTTGTAAATGAGTATGGGGTCTTTTTCATAGGCTTTTTTGAGTTTGGGCAAGGACACAGGGGCCCCATGATACCCTATTGCCCGGGGGCCTCGTGAGATGTCAGTCCGCCCCTGCCTCTGATCCAACCTCATTGTGTGGCCACGATTCTTCTTTAGAGACCTTAGGTTAATGAGTTTCCTCCCAACACTCACCACACATTTGTATATTGCGATCATAGTCCCTGTTAAGCAAGTTTAATGGTTGTAGTCGTTCCTCAAGCCCATTTTTAGTTTTGTTGCCCTTCTCAGAACTCTCTAGTTCAAGCACATGAGGACTGGTAACCAGAACTGTCTGGCATACTCAAAATGTGGTTGAACCAGAGTGGGAGAAAAGTAATATTTTTTCTTGCTGTCTGGAGCAGCTTTTGTACACACTCCTTGGCCACTTTATTATGTCCACCTGTTCAATTGCTTGGGAACACAAATTGCTAATCGGCCAATCACATAGCAGCAGCTCAATGCATTTAGTCATCTAGACTTGATGAAGACTTGCTGCAGTTCAAACCGAGCATTAGAATGGGGAAGAACGGGAATTTAAGTGACTTTGAATGTGGCATGGTTGTCGGTGCCAGATGGGCTGGTCTGAGTATTTCAAAACTGCTGATCTACTGGGATTTTCCTGCACAACCATCTCTAGGGTTTGTTCCGAAACAGAGAAAATATCCAGTGAGCGGCAGTTGTGTGGACGAAAATGCCTTATTGATGTCAGAGGTCAGAGGAGAATAGGCAGACTGATTTGAGATGATAGAAAGGCAACAGTAAATCATGTCAATATGGACCAAAATCTCTGTGGAATGTCTCCAACACCTTGTTGAATCTATGCCACGAAGAGTTAAGACAGTTCTGAAGTCAAAAGGGGGTCCAATCCAACACTGGCAAGGTGTACCTAATAAAGTGGCGGTTGTGTGCAGACAATCATTCAAAGCACACTGGGTAATATACAACCCACACTACTATGGGTACTTCTTTATTTTGTACTACAATTTGTTAGTTGAGTATGGTGCATTGCCTTGTCTGTAGTGGGCTGTGTTATGTTTTTGACTGCATTTCACGGAGGAATGAAATCCCTACTTGTCTCATGATCTGTAATAATGTCTTTTAGGCAACAGACACACCCTGAATGAAGATGAGGATGACATGCAACAGTATGAAACAAGAATTATGAGGAACACTGTAGCCCTAGAAAATCACCAACATGACAGCAGAAAAGAAACTCAACAGAGTCCAGATTTACCAAAAGAAGAATATGAAGAGAAGCGGAATCATGCAGAAACTGAAAGCAGGGAGGAAAAAGAGGAGGAAAAAGTAAAAGAAACAGAACAATTTGATGAAAAAGAGGAAAGCACAGGGCATTCTAAAGAAAGAGCCTTTGCTGAAGGCGAGGATGACAATGAAGAAATAAATAACAAGAAACATGAGAAAGAAGACATAGAAAAAAGAAATAAATACCACGAGGACTCACAAGAGTCTACACATGACATTTCAGACAAAAGAGCTCATCACGCAGCTAAACATACAAAAGAATTACCTGAAGAAGAAAATGAGGATGACGCCAAGAACTTAGAAGAAATCTTAAAGAGACACGCTTTCAGCAAAAACTGGAGAGATCAACTTTTGCAGCCAGAGAAATTCCATTCCATTCACTCCAGTAAAGCGCCAGAGGAAAATGATGAATGGGAAGAAGAAAAAGAAAAAATAAGCTATAAACCAAATCATGAAGAACCTATAAAGAGGTTCTTTGGTTATGAGGAAAGGCAAAGTCATCACGAAGAACCAAGAAATAGTCTTGCAGACCCAAGGGGACAAAAGCCACACTTTGGAGAAACCTCCTTGGAAAACCACTTAATCCAAAATTACTTTGACAAGAGGCCCCATTATGACAAAGAAAGTTCAGAAGAAGTAAGAGAGAAGAAACATCACCATCAAGACATCGAGGAAGAGGCAGAACGCCATGACAGCAGTGAAGAAAGCAATGAGAAAGAAATGACTGGTCACCACTATGAAGAGAAAGGACGACATGAAGAAAGAAAGAGATGGCCAAGTCAACAGAATTCTAGGCTAAACTACGAAGAAAGCAATGAAGATAGCAAAGAGAGCGAGGAAGGTATTGATAAGCGTCAAGAGCATGAACAAGAGAAGGAAAATTTCTTTAGAAAACTAAAACACCATCTCCAAGAGAGTGAAGAGGCTGAACCATTTAGACAAGAAAAGAAACAAGAAGAAAAAAGGTACTACATTGGTGAAGAAATGGTGGATGGGATGAAAAGATACTACCCAAAGCTGGCTCAGGAAAAAGACTTGAGACAAAATGAGCAAAGTAAAAATCGTTATAGAGAAGACAGCGAGGAATCAAATTTCCCAGACAATGAAATGTACAAACGAAATTATGCTGAAGAAGATAGAAGGTCTTTTAAACAACATGGGCTCTCCAATGACCCTCAGAGGTGGCAGAGCAGATACTTTGAGAACGCTGACAACAGTGAAGAAGACAGGAAGAGAAGCTTACAGGTCAAAAACATTTTTCCAGAATATGGTGATTATGATTTATGGGGAAAAAGGCAATTTCTTGAAGATGTGAACCATCGGTATGGTGAGAACAGAAGCCCTGCTAAAATGCACAAATTGGAAGAAAAAAGAGAGTATGACAGGATGGATGAATTGGCTCAGCTTCTAAATTACAAGAAAAAGTCTGTCGAGTTTCCAGATTTCTATGACTCTGAAGAGATAAAAAAGCGTCACTACGATGACAGAGGGAGATTCAGAGAGAGGCCTTTAACTGAAGAAGAGGTACGCTTTTTATTATGATCTGCAATACATACACTCAACAAAAAAATCATCGTGTGAATAAGATGTAACAGGCCAAACATTGAATGTATATACTGTACATACAGTTGTGTCCAAAATTATTCAACCCCCACTGAAATTGAGTGTTTTGGCCAGTTTGACATTGCTTTTGATCATTCAGTCATCTTGCTTACATTTACATTAAAGAGGCACTTGTAGGTCAGACAAATATAACATAACAGTTATAATGAAATAACCACAAATGTCTTTTCTGTGCTCACAGCATTATCAGTTTTATTCAACCCCCAAGTGACATTCAATCTTAGTACTTAGTACAGCATCCTTTTACAGTTATAACAGCTTTTAAACGTGAAGCATAGCTTGACACAAGTGTCTTGCAGCGATCTACGGGTATCTTCGCCCATTCTTCATGGGCAAAGGCCTCCAGTTCAGTCACATTCTTAGGCTTGCGCACTGCAACTGCTTTCTTTAAGTCCCACCAGAGGTTCTCAATCGGATTTAAGTCTGGTGACTGCGATGGCCACTCCAAAATGTTCCAGCCTTTCCTCTGCAACCATGCTCTAGTGGACTTGGAGGTATGCTTGGGATCATTGTCCTGTTGAAAGGTCCAACGTCTCCCAAGCCTCAGGTGTGTGACGGACTGCATCACGTTTCCATCCAATATCTCCTGGTACTGAAGAGAATTCATGGTACCTTGCACACGCTGAAGCTTCCCTGTACCTGCAGAAGCAAAACAGCCCCAAAGCATGATTGACCCTCCACCATGCTTCACAGTAGGCAAGGTGTTCTTTTCATCATAGGCCTTGTTCTTCCTCCTCCAAACATAGCGTTGATCCATGGGCCCAAACAGTTCTAATTTTGTTTCATCAGTCCACAGAACACTATCCCACAACTTTTGTGGTTTGTCCACATGGCTTTTGGCATACTGCAGTCGACTCTTCTTATTCTTTGGAGACAGCAAGGGGGTACGCCTGGGAGTTCTGGCACGGAGGCCTTCATTACGCAGTGTGCGTCTTATTGTCTGGGCTGAAACTTCTGTACCCACATCTGACAAATCTTTTCTCAGTTCCTCAGCAGTCACACGGGGACTTCTCTCCACTCTACGCTTCAGGTAGCGCACAGCAGTCGAAGTCAGCATCTTCTTTCTGCCACGACCAGGTAGCGTTTCAACAGTGCCCTTTGCCTTGAATTTGCGAATGATGCTTCCTAAGGTGTCTCTTGGTATGTTTAACATCTTTGCAATCTTCTTATAGCCATTGCCCTTCCTGTGAAGAGAAATCACCTCTTCTCTTGTCTTCCTGGACCATTCTCTTGCCTTCACCATGTTTGTAACCACACCAGTAAATGTCTAGAAGGAGCTGAGTATCACAGTCATTTTAAAGCTGCCTAATTGGTGCTTATTATGCTTGATTGCTGCTCGGTGACATCCACAGGTGTTTTCAATACCTGATGGAAAGCACCTGTATGAACCTCTGTTCTTCAGAGTGGTAGTCTTTAAGGGGTTGAATAATTGTGGCAATGAAGAAACCACATAAGAACCATTTACTACTGTATTACATAAACAATTGATGTCATTTTAGTTGCATTTGGGTAGTTACAACGTCCTTGTAGGATTTGATTCTGAATACAATTCCAAATGTACACTATAGTCCCTAAACCCCTTTACAGCATTGGGGGTTGAATAATTTTGGACACAACTGTATATATATATATATATATATATACACACACACATTAATACAATTATTTACACACTAGAGGCAAATTGTTATTGTTATCTAAAGTCTCTGAGTAATCCCTATCAGCGCTGCACAGGTCAGCCCTACATGACCCATTTTGTCCAGCACCATGCAATGAAGTCAACTGTCACTTATACGTTTTTGCTACGTGAGATTTGACAGACCAGCAGCAGTAACTAGTTGGTTTATAACAAAGTAGAGTAGAAAATCCTGCAGCTATTAACATGCTCAACCAGTTTAAAAGTAATATATACCGTATTTTTCGCCGTATAAGACGCACCTGACCATAAGACGCACCTAGGTTTTAGAGGCAGAAAACAGGAAAAAAAAATTCTGAACTAATGGACTGCAGACACAGTACAGGAGATGACCAGAGACTGCGGACAGCACAGGGATGACCAGAGACTGCGGACAGCACAGGGATGACCAGAGACTGCGGACAGCACAGGGATGACCAGAGACTGCGGACAGCATAGGGATGACCAGAGACTGCGGACAGCACAGGGATGAACAGAGACTGCGGACAGCACAGGTATGACCAGAGACTGCGGACAGCACAGGGATGACCAGAGACTGCGGACAGTACAGATGACTGCTGACCTTTGGGGAGGTGGGGAGCGGGTACCTGAATTTGACAGGTACCCGCTCTTACTTCCGCAGAGTTTTTGTTTCATCTAACCTGTTCCTCGATCCAGCCGCACGCTGTCTTCCCGGCTTCTGTAATGGCGCTCGGCATGACAGCCGGGTGCCCAGTGCGCATGAGCGAGAAGCACTTTCGCTTTGTGATTGGTCCGGCGGCTTCTGGGATCTGTCATGTATCCCAGGTACCGCCTTACCATTCACAAAAAGCACCGCTTCTTGCGCATGCGCACTTGGCACCCAGCTGTCATGCCCAGTGCCCACACTACAGAAGCCGGAAGACAGCGCGCCGCTGGATAGAGGAACAGGTAAGGTCCCGCTGCAGAGCTGAGCGGCCGGCCCGGTATTCTGACACGGCTGCGGTGGAAATACCGGACCGGCCGCTCCATATTCGCCTTATAAGACACATTGACATTTCCCCCCCAGTTTTGGGGAAGAAAAAATGCGTCTTATACGGCGAAAAATACGGTAGATTCCAGGCACTTCTGCATAACCTCCAATAATTCCTTTATGGAAAAACCATCTGTACACACAGAGCAGTCACTGGCGCATTATTGCCTTATGATTAAGCTCTGAACGAAGTGAAATGTGTTAGAGCTTGTATATACCAGGTGGTATAGTCTGTATGATGGAGGGCTTAATCAAATGGAACTAAGGCTTTTAAATGGCGATGGGCTTCCCTTCTTCTTCAAAAGTTTGTGAGGGAGCGTTTCTGTCTTAGTGTCAGGAGCTTGTAACACTCCTCTTCCATGGCAGCTGCTGTCCTTATTTCAGCCTCCCGGTTTTGGCTGAGCTGCACTCTCCCTGTTTGACTGTCCACCTGCAGGGTGATTGGTGTGGACACAGCTTCTGAGTGGAGTCCAAACCTGTTTTAAGCCTGCCAAGCCCTTAGTGTCATACTTGTGATAGCATTTGCAACACGTGTTTCAAGCTCCCTGCTCACCTGCCTTGTGCATTGACCTTCACCTTTGCCCAAGACTTTGTGCTCCTCCACCTTCTGTTTGAGGATGCCCCACAGATGCTCAATAGGGTTTAGGTCTGGAGACATGCTTGTCCAGTCCTTCGCCTTTACCCTCAGCTTCTTTAGCAAGGCAGTGGTCATCTTGGAGTTGTGTTTGGGGTCGTTATCATGTTGTAATACCGCCCTGCGGCCCAGTCTCCGAAGGGAGGGGATCATGCTCTGCTTCAGTATGTCACAGTACATGTTGGCATTCATGGTTCCCTCAATGAACTGTAGCTCACCAGTGCCGGCAGCACTCATGCAGAACCCCACCCTTCCAGCTAATTAGGATTTCCTTCTTATAGACCTCATATCGAACTATGGACTACTGTCTGAACTCTGCCTGCCTTTTCACCACAGATTTGACTAACGACTCTCTGAACCTTGCCTGCCCTGAACCTGGACTACCATTGGACCACTCTGCCTGTCTGTTAACCACAAGTACCTGTTTGCCGTGCTTAGCTCGCGCCTGACACAGCATGGTTGCCAGGCATTATAACATTTTGTTCAAGACCTGGGGGCAACTGAGCACTGACAGAGCCAGCTATAGTGTTTAAACACCTATGCTAGGGGTAGGCATGACACTTAGTCAGCCTTGGTTATAGCCATATACAATACATATGCTATGACTAAGGCAAACTAAGAAACGCATCAACAATTACTCTGTAAAGGTTGCTTTTTCAGTAAAGGAATTATTGGAGGTTATGTTGAAGTGCTGGGAATCTACTTTATCTACATGATTTCAAGCCCTAGAAGAGAGATGGTTTCCATGCACTGCACATAGGATGGTGGGCATTAAAGCGGAGCTCCACCCAAAAGGGGAGGTTCCGCTTTAAGTCTTTGTCCCCCGCTCCCCTTTAAGGATTGGCACTTTTGGGGAGCCGGTACCTGAATTTGACAGGTACCCGCTCCCACTCGATCTGCGATCGCCTGGGCGATCGGAAGAGGAAGTTGTCCTCCTCCCTCCCTCCCCATAGTCTGCTGGGACACGTGACAGGTCCCAGAAGACTACGGGGCCATTCACAAAGTGCAGCGCTTCTCGCGCATGCGTGGTGAGCACCCGGCTGTGAAGCCACAAGCTGTCACAGCCAGGTGCCCATACTAAATATGACGGCACCAGGTAGAGAAGATGGCTGGTGAAACCAGTGGTGGTGAGGACACCGCTGGACCGGGGGACAGGTAAGTGACTGTATTTTAAAACTCAGCAGCTACAGTTTTTGTAGCTGCTGACTTTTTTTTTTTCAGGGGGTACTCCGCGTTAAGTAGGGGTGAGCTGTGAATATTTGTTTATAAATAATGTAGAAGTATGACCCTAATTCTCAAAAATTCTGTATGTAGGACCTTACAATTTTGAGCACATCTCATTTTTGACATTGCAGATCTGTTTTCTTGCTAGAAAATAAAGTGTACTTAAAATTATATTGGGCCAAAGCAAAGCACCAGAACACAAGCTATTGCCCATGGCTAGCAATCAGTTTCATCTTACCAATGAAACAAAAAATCTGTCTGACGTACAGCAGCTCTATTTGGCTTCAGGGTTATCTGATCCAGTTCTCGCACACTAGCCTGCTTTCTAAACACTTGTGTTAGGTGAATTAATTCTGTTTTTTGCTATGAAATGGAGAAATAAAAAATACATCCGATTGTCCTATATTATTATGTACTGTAAGTGTACAATATTATCGATCATCACTGATACAGAACGATTAGGATGTTTTCCCTTGATACATGTTGATGTGATGATGCTTTATCAAAATTAGAACTGTCTCCTATAGCAGTCATTTAAATTCCTTGATGAATTGCTTCAAATTACATTTTTTAATTTTCCTTTGTTGTTCCCAAAGGAGCTTGAGTTGGACAACACTTTAACCAAATGAAAACAAATGTCCAATGATTTATATTTCAAAGTACAGTGGGGATCGAAAGTTTGGGCACCCCAGCTAAAAATTTGTATTAATGTGCATAAAGAAGCCAAGGAAAAATGGAAAAATCTCCAAAAGGCATCAAATTACAGATTAGACATTCTTCTAATATGTCAACAAAAGTTAGATTTTATTTCCATCACTTACACTTTCAAAATAACAGAAAACAAAAAAATGGCGTCTGCAAAAGTTTGGGCACCCTGCAGAATTTATAGCATGCACTGCCCCCTTTGCAAAGCTGAGACATGCCAGTGTCATGGATTGTTCTCAATCATCGTCTGGGAAGACCAGGTGATGTCAGTCTCAAAGGTTTTAAATGCCCAGACTCATCTGACCTTGCCCCAACAATCAGCACCATGGGTTCTTCTAAGCAGTTGTCTAGAAAACTGAAACTGAAAATAGTTGACGCTCACAAAGCTGGAGAAGGCTATAAGAAGATAGCAAAGCATTTTCAGATGTCAATTTCCTCTGTTCGGAATGTAATTAAGAAATGGCAGTCATCAGGAACAGTGGAAGTTAAAGCAAGATCTGGAAGACCAAGAAAAATATCAGACAGAACAGCTCGCAGGATTGTGAGAAAAACAATTCAAAACCCACGTTTGACTGCACGATCCCTCCAGAAAGATCTGGCAGACACTGGAGTTGTGGTACACTATTCCACTATAAAGAGATACTTGTACAAATGTGGTCTTCATGGAAGAGTCATCAGAAGAAAACCTCTTCTACGTCCTCACCACAAAAATCATCGTTTGAACTTTGCAAATGAACATATAGACAAGCCTGATGCATTTTGGAAACAAGTTCTGTGGACCGATGAGGTTAAAATTGAACTTTTTGGCCTGAATGAGCAAAGGTACGTTTGGAGAAGAAGGGGCACAGAATTTAATGAAAAGAACCTCTGTCCAACTGTTAAGCATGGGGTTGGATCAATCATGCTTTGGGGTTGTGTTGCAGCCAGTGGCACAGGGAACATCTCACGAGTAGAAGGAAAAATGGATTCAATAAAATTTCAGCAAATTTTGGATGGTAATTTGATGCCATCTGTGAAAAAGCTGAAGTTAAAGAGAGGATGGCTTCTACAAATGGATAATGATCCTAAACACACCTCGAAATCCACAGGGGACTACATCAAGAGGCGTAAACTGAAGGTTTTGCCATGGCCTTCACAATCTCCTGACCTCAACATAATTGAAAATCTATGGATAGACCTTAAAAGAGCAGTGCGTGACAGACAGCCCAGAGATCTCAAAGAACTGGAAGACTTTTGTAAGGAAGAATGGGCAAAGATACCTCAAACAAGAATTGAAAGACTCTTGGCTGGCTACAAAAAGCGTTTACAAGCTGTGATACTTGCCAAAGGGGGCAGTACAAGATATTAACTCTGCAGGGGGCCCAAACTTTTGCAGACGCCATTTTTTTTGTTTTCTGTTATTTTGAAAGTGTAAATGATGGAAATAAAATCTAACTTTTGTTGACATAATATAAGAATGTCTAATCTGTAATTTGATGCCTTTTGGAGATTTTTCCATCTTTCCTTGGCTTCTTTATGCACATTAATACAAATTTTTAGCTGGGGTGCCCAAACTTTCGATCCCCACTGTATGTATCAAGCCAACAGTTTTTTAGTTAAAACCTTTTCAGTTTTTTTTGTCTCATTGGGGAGATTTCCTTCACTTCCTTCAACAAACAAATCCATACTTCACATTTTTTGCATGTGTAACCCCAGGAACAAAGGACAGAAAAACGCAGATCCATAGCTCTGCTCAAAACTGGCCTCTCCGGCACATGGACAACCTGGGAGTCGGACATTACAGTCCATCTCCACTCTTCATTGAAAATGGGGAAAAAAGCATCCGCACTCCAATTACCGGTAGCTCTTCTTTCAGTATTTTTAATATATGAATTGACTGCATACAGTAATGTCTCCAACCTCAAAAACAGCCTTCCTTGATGCGTTTCACCTCTCCTGGCTTGCTCACAAGGATAGGGATGGTCAAGGATGGAAGAACGAAGATGAATTAAATGAGATGTTTTAAGTTCCTTCTTCTCCTTCCCTCCTGGACTTCCCCAATACTTGTGAGGATGCCAGGAGTGATGAAACGCGTCAAGGAAGGCTGGTTTGGGGTTGGAGACATTATTGTATGCAGTCAATGCACTGATTATTAAAAATACTGCAAGAAGAGCTTGTTCTGTGTCTCCAATCTAAGCATTGATAGTGTGATCTCTGTAACTTACAGTTGTGATGAGATAGCGATAACTTCAACCTCAGTTGGATACCACAGTCAGTGACTCAATGAGAATGACATCATGTAGATCTTGTGAAGTTTATTCCATAAACTGAGAGAATCTTACAACAATGAAATTGTAAGGGACCACCCGGCGGCACCTCTAGCAATCCACCGGTGGGGTGCTTCCATAGTGCGGAATCTAAGTCCCAGAGCACTTGTTCACCAGGGCCCCTGATGGTGGGGATGGACTTGGAGCGCTCTGAGACCAGGTCGCGATTACTGGGCACACCCACCACTGGTAGAGATATTCGCCGAGGGCTCCCGCAGAGGAAGAGCCTGATGTGAGGAGGTCGGGAGATCCCAACGGGATGGATGGATGGAGGGATGGATGGCTGAGCAGGTGCAGGGTCAAACAAGCCGGGTCGGGAACCGTGGGGTATGCGAGGTACAAAACAGCGGGCAGAGAATAGTCGGGTCACACGCCAGGTCAGCAACAGTATATCAGAACAAATAGGGGGCATTCAGAAGAGAGGTCAGGCAAGCCAGGGATCAGGGCAGGAGAGGGCAGCAAGGTCAGACAGGTAAGTACTCACAGTAACACAGGTATCACAGGAACAGATTAGCTTGAATGGCATTCAATGACAGCTCAGAGCGATTTAAATACCGCGCCCTGCGCTGTCATTGGTGCTCGGCGCGCGCCCTGCGTCACTCACTGCGCATGCGTGAGTTCGCCGCGGCCGGCCCGGACCTAGTGCCCGCATTCCTGTTGGAATTGATCTCTCCCGATCAGGGGCGGACTGACCATTTGGAAACTCGGGCACTGCCTGAGGGCCCAGGGTCAGTAGGGGGCCCCATGAGATGCCCCTGGTACCTTTTTCATAGGCTTTTTTGAGTTTGGGCAAGGACACAGGGGCCCCATGATACCCTATTTCCCGGGGGCCCCATGAGTTGTCAGTCCGACCCTGCTCCCGATGTAACCACTAAAGTCACATTTTTATGATTATAGTTTTTTTAAGCTGCTATGTTAGGGATATGATGTATTTAAATGCTTATATCACCTCTATCAAAAAGCTCACTGGTGCCCCATATAGGTGTAGTAGCACCTTCTTTCCAGCCAAGGTTCCCTTTCAGTTCAAAGAATATATGTCAAAACACATTAACCACTTGAGCTCCCAAAAGTTTTACCCTCTTCATGACCAGGCCATTTTTTGCTGTTAGGCACTGTGCTACTTAACTGGTAATTGCACAGTCATGCAATGCTGTACAAAAATGAAATTGATATAATTTTTTTTTCACACAAATAGAGCTTTCTTTTGGTGATATTTGATCACCACTGGCTTTTTTTTAATTTTGTGATATAACAGGAAAAGACTGAAAATTGTGAAAAAAACAATATTAACTTTCTGCTACAAGAAATATCTAAAAAAAAAAATTTAAAATCTAATTTCTTCATAAACGTTGGCCAAAATGTATCATTTCTGGAAAAAAAAAATCCTAACAAGTGTATATTGATTGGTTTGCAAGAAAGTTATAGCGTCTACAAACAAGAATTAGAATTTTTTCTAATACTTCTAATGGTGGTGATCAGCGACTTATAATGTGATATAATGAGATAGTGCGGCGGGCAATCTAACACTAACTGACGCTGGGGAAAAACTGACTGACTGCCACTGACATCACCAATGACATTAAAACAGGTTTGATTATATTATGGAATTACATTTTTTATTATTATTATATTATTATTTATTAAATTATAATTTATGATTTCGTGTTTCAAATTGTAACATACCCGGGATGTTTACTAGACTCTTGTTCGGACAGATTTCAGTGAGTTATTCCTAAATATTACAGGCCTAAAATAAAAAAACTACATATTTCCGTGCAAAATGTACCGCTTTGAGCACAGAAATACTGACATAAGCAGACCGCTAGGAAGGTTAATGCAGCTTTGGCCCACATTCTTTGAAACTGAAAGGGAGCCCTAGCTGAGCGGTAGGTTTCCAACCAGGGGCGGACTGACAACTCATGGGGCCCCGGGCAATAGGGGATCATGGGGCCCCTGTATCCTTGCCCAAACTAAAACAAGCCTATGAAAAAGGTACCAGGGGCATCTCATGGGGCCCCCTACTGACCCCGGGCCCTCGGGCAGTGCCCGAGTTTCCAAATGGTCAGTCTGCCCCTGTTTCCAACCTATGCTGAGACAGGTTCTGTTATCAAAAAATATTAGTATCACCCCTAATCCAGTGAATACAAGCGGCGCCTACATTTCATAATGCTATCATTAAACATCAGTTATCATTCATAAATTGTGTCCTTCGTTGTCTTCACCATCAGGGCGTGATATATTTTATATATATTTTTAAGTCACGGGAAATGTGGACTGTCATAATTTTGTGTCATATTCACTAAGTTGTTTTATAATGATAATTTTTTTATTATTATTTATTTAATTATAATTTTATTAATTTATGTATTTTTTGTTACAGCAATAATGGTGAAGACAGAGAAGGACACAATTTATGAATGATAATTGATGTTTAATGATAGCATTATGAAATGTATGCGCCGCTTGTATTCATTGGATTAGGGGTGATACTAATATTTTTTGACTTTTGAGGTACAGTATAGTGGCAGCAATATTGTATTTAGAAGATAATAATTATCTGCATCAGGTGCGATATAGTGACTTCTGGATAATAGCTGCAAGGTGGTCACTTATAGGATATATATATTGAGGTTCTGTTATCAGCATGAGGTCAGGTAGGTGGTGGCAGTGGCGTCCCGAGGCAGGTGCGGCGGGTGCGGTCCGCAACGAGTTACACCGACCGCATGGGGTGACACCGGACTCGCTCCACAAAAAGGTAAGTTGTAAAGCAAGCCGACGATCCCCCCAGGATGGATCCGATCCATCCTGCGGGATCGTCGGGTTTCTTTACAACTTACCTTTTCTTGGAGCAGGTCCTGTGTCACCCCGTATAGGTTGCATGCCAACGATCCTGCGGGTTCTGTTATCGGCATGAGGTCAGGTAGGTGGTGGCAGTGGCGTCCCGAGGCAGGTGCGGGGGGTGCGGTCTGCACCGAGTGACACCGGACCCGCTCCACAAAAAGGTAAGTTGTAAAGCAAGCCGACGATCTCCCCAGGATGGATCAGATCTGCAGATTGAGCATAATGGATCGGACTCCAATCCATTATGTTCAATCCGCAGATCCGATCCATCCTGCGGAGATCATCGGCATGCAACGTATATGGGGGCAGGTGCGGGAAGTGCGGTCTGCACTGAGTGACACCGACCGCATGGGGTGACACCGGACCCGCTCCACAAAAAGGTAAGTTGTAAAGCAAGCCGTCGATCCCCCCAGGATGGATCGGATCTGCAGATTGAGCATAATGGATTGGAGTCCGATCCATTTTGCTCAATCTGCAGATCCGATCCATCCTGCGGGGATCATCGGCATGCAACCTATATGGGGTGACATCGGCCCCGCTCCAAGAAAAGGTAAGTTGTAAAGCAAGCCGACGATCCCCGCAGGATGGATCGGATCTGCTGATTGAGCAGAATGGATCGAAGTCTGATCCATTCTGCTCAATCCGCAGATCCGATCCATTCTGCGGGGATTGTCGGAGGGGGTGTCACCAAGTGTTACCGCACTGGGTGACACCAACCCTAGGGACACCTCTGGGTGGTGGAGCAGCTACTGTCACATCCAACGTAACTCCTAACCTTTAGCTCCCAAACCTTCATTCATCTTCAGACACAATACATTAAGCAAAATCAGGGGGTAAATATAAATATTTCATAGGAAAGCTGCATGTTTTATGGTCATTTAAAGCATTCAAAGAAAAAAAAATATCCTTTCGGTGGGGTTTCCCCCACACTAGGGGTTACATGCTTGCAGAGGTGGACTGAGAACTCATGGGGCCCCCAGGCAATAGGAGATCATGGGGCCCCTGTGTCTTTGCCCAAACTCAAAAAAGCCTATGAAAAAGGTACCAGGGGCATCTCATGGGGCCCCCTACTGACCCCGGGCCCTCGGGCAGTGCCCGAGTTTCCAAATGGTCAGTCCACCCCTGCATGCTTGTTTAGGTCTAGGGGACCAGAGAAAGCATTTTTCCTTAGCCAGTCCTTCACTCCTACAGACTCCCTCCACACTGTTAGATCAGTCTTCACAGACTCCATATTCTCCAGCAGCCACGGGCCCACTGACACCATCAATTACAACGCAATATGCATAGCCTTGTTTTGAGCTTGAGGAAGCTGAGGGACAGTCCACCACTGGAGCTTGGGGGAGTAGAGGAGAGTGCCAGCTGCTGGAGGAGCGGAGGATCGGGTAAGTAAAACTGCTTTTTCAGTACAGTAGACGTAAAGCAGTAACTCGTAATTTGTATTTTCCCATGCAGGGGGGCTGTGTCCAGGGGTTTGCAGTGGGGCTCATTTTGTCCAGGGGTTTAGGGAAGAGATATACTTACCCTGTCCTCCGAACCTCCATAAAACCGCACTCCCTCATGTTAAGCAGTGGACTGTTCCTACCGTCCTCACGCGAGGAGCCGCTCTATGGGCATGATGACGCTGGGAACGGTCCATTCACAAGACCACTAGGGTGCATAGGGGCAGAAGCGACGGGCATCGGTCTTGTGCTTTGAGGATCGGCAGATTCGGTAAGTATATCTTCAATTTCATGACCCCTAGAAAAAAACGAACAGATGGCCCATGCAGTGCGGGCACAGATCCAAAAAACATTTTTCACAGATTTCTACTTTAACCACTTGCTGTCCGCCCACTGTATATACACGGCCGGACGGTGGCAGTCCAAGGGCAGGTTGCCGTTCATAAACGGCACCCACCATTTTGGACTGTGCACGCTCACTGGGACACAGTGGAACACCGATCGTTGTACGGGACCTCTGTGCGAGGTCCCGATCATGTGATCACTTATTGGCCAATCAGTGATCACATGCAGAGTAATAAGCAAGATGTCACTTGTGACATCATTGCTTACTACGTGTGAAATCTGTGAATGATCACAGAGGTCACATGGTACAGGGCTATTCACAACAGCCTTGTACCATGTGACAAGCTGTGACCAATCAGAGCTCACACAGTATTTCTCAATGGCTGCAAGAATGCAGCCAGAGAGAAGGAGAAATGATTGCTTTTACAGCCTTTATGGGTGTAAAAGCAATCAGTGTATAAAAAGGAAAAATCTTCATCACCCCCACAAGTAGTACAGTGTCACCATGGTGACACTGTACTGCTAGGGTGACAGTATGTAAAAAAAAAAAACAACATAAATAATAATACAAAAAAAATAAAAATGTAAAAATAATGTTTTTAAAATTATAATTTTTGGTTATAAACTAATTTGGGTTATTTTATTTTACTAAAAAGATAACTGAATACATTTTGGCCAAGATGTATGATGAAATATTATTTATTTGTAAAATTTAATAAGAAAAACACTTTTTTTCAAAATTTTTGGACTTTTTCATTTACATAGCAAAAAACAAACAAACAATGCCAGTGGTGAATAAATACCACCAAAATAAAACTTTGTCTGTCTCAAAAAAATGCAAAAAAATTCATATGGGTACAGTGTTGCATGACTGCGCAATTGTCATTCAAAGTGTGATAGCGCTGAAAGCTGAAAATTGGCCTGGACAGGAAGGGGGTAAAAGTGTCCGGACTGGAAGTGGTTAAAGGAGCGATTAATCCTTGCCGTTCTGAACGCAATCCGACTGCAAGGAAGATTTTTTTTTTCCTTTCCCTGTAGGTAAGCTTTAAGACTGAATGTTCAGGATCTTGGGTAAAAAAAATTGCAACTTTGTATTTTTTAATAAATTGTGAAACGTCTACAAAACTTAAAAAGGAACTTTACTTTCCCCCTCCCATCTCCTTACCTTGTATGCAGGGTTCTCTTACAAAAAACAAAACATACTCACCTGCCCAGGGGATCCATGACGTGCAGCTGTTAATGGGCTCCTGTGGCCTCCTGGGACATGTGACCAGATTATTCCAGGGGGCTGCTGGAACATGCCATGTCATTCTGGCCTGGGCCAGAATGTGGTGGGGGCAAGAGGCCAAGAAAAAAAAAATTGCCTCTTCCCAAAAAAAAAACCCAACCCATGGCCCCCAACATAGGTTCTTTTTTTCTTTATAACTTTTTTAAAAATAAAAGAACAAAAAAAACTAAAATTTTTTAGATGTGATTTTAACAACAGTGTTCTTATTACCTTCCAGGAGAAAGATTTTTTTAATAAATTGTGAAAAGTCTACAGAACTTAAAAACTAACTTTTCTTCTCCCCCTCCCGTCCCCTTAACTTGTATGCAAGGTTCTCTTAAAAAATAAAATAAAAACATACTCACCTGCCCAGGGGATCCAGCCTTGTTCGGCAGCCCCCAAACCATGGCCCCCAACTTAGGTTCATTTATTGTAACATTTTTAAAAATAAGATTACAAAAAAAATAAAAATTTTTAGATGTGATTTAACAACAGTGTTCTTATTACCTTCCAGGAAAAAGATTTTTTAATAAATGATGAAAAGTCTACAAAACTTAAAAAGGAACTTTACTTCTCCCCTCCCGTCCCCTTAACTTGTGTGCAGGGTTCTCTTAAATAAATAAATAAATAACATACTCACCTGCCCAGGGGATCCAGTGTTGTTCGGCAGCCCCCAAACCATGGCCCCCAACTTAGGTTCTTTTTTTGTAACTTTTTAAAAAATAAAATTACAAAAAAACTCAAATTTTAAGAACAGTGTTCTTATTACCTTCCAGGAAAAAGATTTTTTAATAAATTATGAAAAGTCTACACAACTTAAAAAGGAACTTTACTTCTCCCCCTCCCGTCCCCTTAATTTGTGTGCAGGGTTCTCTTACAAAAATAAATAAATAACATACTCACCTGCCCAGGGGATCCAGCCTTGTTCGGCAGCCTCCAAACCATGGCCCCCAACTTAGGTTCTTTTTTTGTAACGTTTTTAAAAATAAAATTACAAAAAAACTCCCCTTTTAACTTGTGTGCAGGGTTCTCATAAAAATAAATAAATAAATAAATAAATAAATAACATACTCACCTGCCCAGGGGATCCAGCCCACAAACCATGGTTCCCAACTTAGGTTCTTTTTTTTGTAATGTCTTTAAAAATAAATTTACAAAAAAATTCAAAAATTTAAACAACAGTGTTCTTATTACCTTCCAGGAAAAATATTTTTTAATAAATCATGAAAAGTCTACAAAACTTAAAAAGGAACTTTGCTTTTCCCCCTCCCGTCCCCTTAACTTGTATGCAAGGTTCTCTTGAAAAAAAAAAAAAAAAAAAAACATACTCACCTGCCCAGGGGATCCAGCCTTGTTCGGCAGCCCCCAAACCATGGCCCCCAACTTAGGTTCATTTATTGTAACATTTTTAAAAATAAGATTACAAAAAAAATAAAAATTTTTAGATGTGATTTAACAACAGTGTTCTTATTACCTTCCAGGAAAAAGATTTTTTAATAAATGATGAAAAGTCTACAAAACTTAAAAAGGAACTTTACTTCTCCCCTCCCGTCCCCTTAACTTGTGTGCAGGGTTCTCTTAAATAAATAAATAAATAACATACTCACCTGCCCAGGGGATCCAGTGTTGTTCGGCAGCCCCCAAACCATGGCCCCCAACTTAGGTTCTTTTTTTGTAACTTTTTAAAAAATAAAATTACAAAAAAACTCAAATTTTAAGAACAGTGTTCTTATTACCTTCCAGGAAAAAGATTTTTTAATAAATTATGAAAAGTCTACACAACTTAAAAAGGAACTTTACTTCTCCCCCTCCCGTCCCCTTAATTTGTGTGCAGGGTTCTCTTACAAAAATAAATAAATAACATACTCACCTGCCCAGGGGATCCAGCCTTGTTTGGCAGCCTCCAAACCATGGCCCCCAACTTAGGTTCTTTTTTTGTAACGTTTTTAAAAATAAAATTACAAAAAAACTCCCCTTTTAACTTGTGTGCAGGGTTCTCATAAAAATAAATAAATAAATAAATAAATAAAAAACATACTCACCTGCCCAGGGGATCCAGCCCACAAACCATGGTTCCCAACTTAGGTTCTTTTTTTTGTAATGTTTTTAAAAATAAATTTACAAAAAAATTCAAAAATTTAAACAACAGTGTTCTTATTACCTTCCAGGAAAAATATTTTTTAATAAATCATGAAAAGTCTACAAAACTTAAAAAGGAACTTTGCTTCTCCCCCTCCCGTCCCCTTAACTTGTATGCAAGGTTCTCTTGAAAAAAACAAAAAGAAAAAAAAACATACTCACCTGCCCAGGGGATCCAGCCTTGTTCGGCAGCCCCCAAACCATGGCCCCCAACTTAGGTTCTTTTTTTTGTAACGTTTTTAAAAATAAAATTACAAAAAAACTCACATTTTTTAGATGTGATTTAACAACAGTGTTCTTATTACCTTCCAGGAAAAAGATTTTTTAATAAATTATGAAAAGTCTACAAAACCTAAAAAGGAACTTTACTTCTCACCCTCCCATCCCCTTAACTTGTGTGCAGGGTTCTCTTAAAAAATAAATAAATAAATAACATACTCACCTGCTCGGGGGATCCAGCCCCCAAACCATGGCCCACAGCTTAGGTTCTTTTTTTGTAATGTTTTTAAAAAATAAAATGACAAAAAAACTCACATTTTTTAGATGTGATTTAACAACGGTGTTCTTATTACCTTCCAGGAAAAATATTTTTTAATAAATTATGAAAAGTCTACAAAACCTAAAAATGAATTTACTTCTCCCCTTCCCATCCCCTTAACTTGTGTGCAGGGTTCTCGTAAAAAAATAAATAAATAAATAAATAAATAAATAAATAAAAAACATACTCACCTGCCCAGGGGATCCAGCCCCCAAACCATGGCCCCCAACTTAGGTTCTTTTTTTGTAATTTTTTTTTTAAATAAAATTACAAATTTTTTAGTTGTGATTTTAACAACAGTGTTCTTATTACCTTCCAGGAGAAAGAATTGGAGAACCTGGCAATTATGGACATGGAGTTGCAGAAGATTGCTGAAAAGCTAAGCAATAACAGACAAGGCTGAGACACGATAGACTGTAATACCTGTAGCTGGAAGCTATACTATATTTAGCTCAAACATTCCTACATTTCTTTCCACTGCCTCTTCAAAAGAGAAAAAAAATGTTGTTTAGCCAAGAAAAAAAAAAAAATGTGTGATTCATCGTTCACAAATAGCATTTTACACTGTCAGAAATGTATAATACGACTTTTGCTGTTGATAGAAAAAAATACAAATGACATATATTCATACACCTAGAAGGGACATTTTATTATGCTTGTGGAGATGTTTTATGTGTAATTGTACTTTATTACATCTATGTTCTAAGATTTGAAATAATAAAAGCAAACTGAATCTTGCATTGGAGACTTTGTTGTTTAGTAATTTCTTGTTTATGTAGTTTGGACCTTTTAAGAGTATTGTTTGTACAAAAATTCAAAGTAATTTCAATAAATGTGCTGAACTACTTATAAATGTACTACATAATAGCATAAAAGAATAAAAAAAAATAAATAAATAAAAAATTTACAAAATTAATTTAAAGGGGCCTGCACGCCGTGATATCTTCTTACACATTTGGTCAGTACTTGTTTTATTTGTTTTGAAAATTAACCTCGTGGATCAATAAAATTTAATTAAAAAAAAAACTACTACACTATGGGCTATTTCTTGGTGGCTCTGCGGTGAGCCTCATATCCGTTCTAGTGCCTGAGCATCACAAGCCCGTGACACCTGAACCGTTTTAAGGATGATGTACGCCCTGATGTAGACTACACGACTTCCTGTCCATTTCTGAGAGGGAAGTAGCAGTCTGGCCGCTCTACATCTAGAGGAAGGGGAGTCCACCAAACGGTCCAGCTCGTCCATCCCATCTCGCGAGGGGAAACCCTGGTTTATATAACACAAGCGTATTGAAAATACGCATCTGGTGAGTGCGCATTTTCACTATTTGTCTCCAGATCACGGGTTTGAAAAGTCACTATCAACTTTTGAACAGACCACGAACTGTCACCATTTTTTATTCATCACTTTTGGAATATATATACTTGTGTGTTCATTTTTAGCGCTGCACCTTTTTTATATAAATAATTGACAATAAAAGAAGAAATTTGGGGTCATTTGTCAGACGTTATTTATGTAATTAAAAAAGTTAGAAACACATTTTAAAATGTTATTTTTTGGCCCTGCCCATTTTAAACAAATAACATATATATAAAACCTCTGTACATTCTGACAGTGGTTTTGTATATATGAGATTTGTTTAAAATGGGCAGGGCCAAAAAAATACAATTTTAAAATATATTTCTAATTTTTTAATTACATAAATTAATAAAAATGACATTTAAACATAGTATTTCTATCATTAGAGAGTAAATATTTATTTGTCACGTTGGATATTTATTGAAATTAATTTTTTATTGGTGAAATATAGTCACTAAATGCTTTAGGTTGGAGGGGTTATAGAGCGAGGTGCAGAAAAGTACAATATTTGAAAATAAAAGGAGAAATTTGGGGTACTTTGTCAGACATTATTTAACAGAATGTACAGTGGTTTTTGCATATATGTTATTTGTTTACAATGGGCAGGGCCAAAAAAGAACATTTTAAAATATATTTCTAATTTTTTAATTACATAAATTAATAAAAATGACATTTAAACATAGTATTTCTATCATTAGAGAGTAAATATTTATTTGTCACGTTGGATATTTATTGAAATTATTTTTTTATTGGTGAAATATAGTCACTAAATGCTTTAGGTTGGAGCTGTTATAGAGCGAGGTGCAGAAAAGTACAATATTTGACAATAAAAGAAGAAATTTGGGGTAATTTGTCAGATGTTATTTATGTAATTAAAAAAAATTTGAAACACATTTTAAAATGTTATTTTTTGGCCCTGCCCATTTTAAACAAATAACATATATATAAAACCTCTGTACATTCTGACAGTGGTTTTGTATATATGAGATTTGTTTAAAATGGGCAGGGCCAAAAAAATACAATTTTAAAATATATTTCAAATTTTTTAATTACATAAATTAATAAAAATGACATTTAAACATAGTATTTCTATCATTAGAGAGTAAATATTTATTTGTCACGTTGGATATTTATTGAAATTATTTTTTTATTGGTGAAATATAGTCACTAAATGCTTTAGGTTGGAGCTGTTATAGAGCGAGGTGCAGAAAAGTACAATATTTGACAATAAAAGAAGAAATTTGGGGTAATTTGTCAGATGTTATTTATGTAATTAAAAAAAATTAGAAACACATTTTAAAATGTTATTTTTTGGCCCTGCCCATTTTAAACAAATAACATATATACAAAACCAGTGTACATTCTGACAGTGGTTTTGTATGTACAGTGGTTTTGTATATATGAGATTTGTTTAAAATGGGCAGGGCCAAAAAATAACATTTTAAAATATATTTCAAATTTTTTAATTACATAAATTCATAAAAATGACATTTAAACATAGTATTTATATCATTAGATAGTAAATATTTATTTGTCACGTTGGATATTTATTGAAATTAATTTTTTATTGGTGAAATATAGTCACTAAATGCTTTAGGTTGGAGGGGTTATAGAGCGAGGTGCAGAAAAGTACAATATTTGACAATAAAAGGGGAAATTTGGGGTAATTTGTCAGATGTTATTTAACAGAATGTACAGTGGTTTTTGCATATATGTTATTTGTTTAAAATGGGCAGGGCCAAAAAATAACATTTTAAAATATGTTTCTAATTTTTTTTAATTACATAAATTAATACAAAATAACATATAAACATAGTATTTATAGTATTAGATAGTAAATATTTATTTGTCACGTTGGACATTTATTGAAATTAATTTTTTATTGGTGAAATATAGTCACTAAGTACTTGCAGCTTTCGGTTTGGGGATCTATGGAGAGATGCATAGAAAACAAAATGTAATTTGGAGTAATATGTCAGAAGTTATTAAAGGGAATAAAAAGTGACTTTGTATATATTTTATTTGCTTAATATGGTCAGGGCTAAAAAAAAATATTTAACATTTTTCTATTTCTGTTTTTATATAAATTAATACAAATTCAAATAAAAAATAGTATTTATAATATTAGGTAGTAGGTATTGATATTAACACTGGAAATTTATTCAAATTTATTGTTATTTCTAATATATAGTCCCTAGGGCAGGGGTGGGCAACTGTGGCCCTCCAGCTGTTGTAGAACTACAAGTCCCATGATGCATTGCAAAACTGACAGTTACAAGCATGACTCCCAAAGGCAGAGGCATGATGGGACTTGTAGTTCACCAACAGCTGGAGGGCCACAGTTGCCCACCCCTGCCCTAGGATTTTTTGTTACCAAAACTGGAGAATGCAAAATCTGGTGCAGCTCTGCATATAAACCAATCAGCTTCCAGGTTTTTTTGTCACAGCTTAATAGACCAAGCTGAAGTTAGAAGCTGATTGGCTCCCATGCACAGCTGCACCAGATTCTGAGCGTTCCAGTTTTAGCACAACAACCCCGAAACCTGGCCATACACGGGTCGCATTCCGAAACAATTTTCTTTCAAAAATCTTTTTAAGAATTTTTGTTAGAATTTCGCACCATTAGGGGGCTGATTTTCGAGTGACCATCGAATTTGAGTGATCGGGCATGTTGGAAATTTGTTGAAAAACTAATGAATTTCTAATCAATGATGTGAAAAATGTAGTTGAAAAAGAAATGAGCGTTAGCTGTGACCTGGAAAGAAAAGAAAATTCTTGGCCACGAAAATTATTTTCTGTAGCAACATGAGGTGAAATTGAAGGCTTGGTTGGTCGAATTGTGAAATCAGTGATTTTGTAAAAAAAATTCGTTCGGAATTCAACCCATGTATGGCCTGCGGTTTACGAACGCCTCGGTTAACGTAATTTTCCGGTTTATGAATGAAAATACATTGAACATAATGTCTCGGTTTACGAATTTTTTTCGAAATACGAACGGATTAATTGGCTTTCAATGCATTTACGATTTAATTTTTAATCATCTCCCTGTACAGTATTTATGCCTTTACAGTGCACTTTATAAAGAGTTTTGAACAGATAAGACTTTTTTTTGACCTCCGGAACGGATTAATTGGTTTTCAATGCATTTATGAATTAATTGTTAACCCCCCTGGAGGTATTCCCGGGTGTAGCTCGGGGTAAAGTTTCAGCACCACAAGCGGTAACCCCGAGCTACACTCGGGAATACACTGCAGCGTTGCTCCGGGATCTCTCCAGCACTTACCTTGTCCTGCGCTCCCGCGATGTCCCCCCTGCAGTGTCCCCTGTAATGTCCTCCGGCCGATGCCGGCATCTGTCTTCCGGGTTCCGTCCCCTGTGACGTCGGGACGTACGGGGGACGGAATGGCAAGAAATTTGAAAATTGTAAAAGTGATATTCAATAAATTCACTAAAATCACATAGTATAACATTCCTGTATCAAACCATTTCACATACATTTTGTCCCGGGTGCTTTGTCCGGCGCCCTGCCTGCATTTTTACTGTTCTTTCTGCCTGGAAACTGAGAAACGTCCATGGCGTCCAAAAAGCGTCCCTTTAGGTCAAAAGCGGTTTTAGACCGGCTAGAGAACAGCGATAGTAAATCAGAACCACTTGCAGAATTGAGTGATAATGATTCGTGGGGGAAATTCCTCATCAGACACTGAAAACGATTCTGCGACTTTGCTCAGCGATGTGCGAACTTGGTGCTATATTTCACATTTCAGTGTTTTTGGTTTGATTATATTATTGAATTAAATTTGTTATTATTATATTATTTTTTTTATGATTATTAAATTATAATTTATGATTTCGTGTTTCAAATTTTATCATCCCCGGGATGTTTACTAGACTCTTGTTCGGACAGATTTCAGTGAGTTATTCCTAAAAATTACAGGCCTACAATAAAAAAACTACATATTTCCATGCAAAAAATGTACCGCTTTGAGCACAGAAATACTGACATAATCAGACCGCTAGGGAGGTTAATCATGTCCCTGTACAGTATTTATGCCTTTCACTATTCACTATAGCTGGTCTCCTCTGACCCTGCATTCACTATATCCGCTCTCCCTTGACCCTGCATTCACTATATCTGGTCTCCCCAGACCCTGAATTCACTGTATCCGGTCTCCCCGGACCCCGCATTCACTATATCCGGTCTCCCCGGACCCTGCATTCACTATACCCGGTCTCCCCAAACCCTGCATTCACTATATCCGGTCTCCCCAAACCCTGCATTCACTATATCTGGTCTCCCCAGACCCTGCATTCACTATATCCGGTCTCCCCGGACCCTGCATTCACTATATCAGGTCTCCCCGGACCCTGCATTCACTATATCCGGTCTCCCCGGACCCTGCATTCACTATATCCGGTCTCCCCGGACCCTGCATTCACTATATCCGGTCTCCCCAGACCCTGCATTCGCTATATCTGGTCTCCCCGGACCCTGCATTCACTATATCTGGTCTCCCTGGACCCTGCATTCACTATAACCGCTCTCCCTAAACCCTGCATTCACTATATCTGGTCTCCCTGGACCCTGCATTCACTATATCTGGTCTCCCCGAACCCTGCATTCGCTATATCTGGTCTCCCCGGACCCCGCATTCACTATATCTGGTCTCCCCAGACCCTGCATTCACTATATCTGGTCTCCCCGGACCCTGCATTCACTATATCTGGTCTCCCCGGACCCTGCATTCACTATATCCCCTTTCCCTAGACCCTGCATTCGCTATATCTGGTCTCCCCGGACCCCGCATTCACTATATCTGGTCTCCCCGGACCCCGCATTCACTATATCTGGTGTCCCCGGACCCTGCATTCACTATATCTGGTCTCCCCGGACCCCGCATTCACTATATCTGGTCTCCCCGGACCCCGCATTCACTATATCTGGTCTCCCCGGACCCCGCATTCACTATATCTGGTCTCCCCAGACCCTGTATTCACTATATCCCCTTTCCCTAGACCCTGCATTCGCTATATCTGGTCTCCCTGGACCCTGCATTCACTATGTGACTGGGGTGTAAACTGAGCAAACACAGCTAAGAAATAAAAACAGCGGAGCACATTAGCAACGTCTTTCCTGCCTCCAGAATTATTGCTTTACTCTGTTTTATTGCCATATTTGTTTTTTATCCACGCTGAAGGTATGAAAAATGGATGAGAGGTTTTTATCCCCAAAACAATCGGTGTGAAAGCAAAAAAAAAAAAATGAAATCAATTAATTTGCATCCTGAAACATCCCCCTGCACAGCCATTCACTGAAATTAGTGTACTGCAGTTTCTCCTCTCCCAGCTCTTATGCAGCTGAGAACAGAGGGGAAAATGTGTTTCTAAAGTTTTTTGTTTTTATACCTATTCTCAAATATTTGCCTTTTGTTTCTATTTTAAACTGAATGAGTTGTTTTACAAGGTGAAAATTTACAAATACTTCAATATTTGTTTAAAAAACAAAATCTATAGTAGTTAAAAAAAAAAAAACCGTCGGAATGATCCACTTCTAAAAATTATCTACAATTTTTAATACGAGGGCTGTACCAAAAGTAGTGCAAAAGTGAGCATAACTTTTTTTTTTGTTCGATCTGTTTATTAAACATGTATAAAAAGAATTACAGTAACTCCATCAAATACAGTAGTGAAGATACAAAAGGTCCTATGGTGGGAGGAGCCAGGTGACACTGACGCCGCAGGAGAGCCGATTTGTGGCTGTACAGTAAGATTTTAAAGGCGTTTTTTATAATTTGATTGTTATAATTGCATTACTGGTCATAAAGGCTTAGAATGAGGTTTACTACACTAGAGAGGCCATTGTATGGTTTCTTGCGTGTATTGGGAGCAGAGAAGGCATAGACCAGCGGTCTCTTAACCAATTCAATACCGGGCAATTTTACCCCTTCCTGCCCAGGCCATTTTTCACGTTTCAGCGCTCTCACACTTTGAATGACAATTGCGCGGTCATACAACATTGTACCCAAACTAAAATGTTATCATTTTCTTCACACAACTAGAGCTTTCTTTTGGTGGTATTTAATCACCACTGGGATTTTTATTTTTTGCTAAATTAACAAAAAAAAACAAATATTTTGAAAAAAAAACACAATTTTTCTTTGTTTCTGTTATAAAAAGTTTGCAAATACATAATTGTTCTTCAAAAATTTAGGCCAAGATGTATTCTGGTACATGTCTCTGGTGAAAATAACCCAAATTAGGATGTATTTTTTAGTTTGTAGGAAGGTTAAACTATGGGATATATCTGAATATTGATCAATCCTGAAGTACTGACATCTAATTTCTTGAGGTCCAAGAATGTCAGAACAGTACAGATATCCCCCAAATGACCCCTTTTTGCAGAGTAGACAGTCCGACGTACTTCATAAGAGGCATGGCGAGTTTTTTTGAAGTTGTATTTTTTTTGTCATAATTTTTCGAAAAATGAAAAAAATTAGTTTCACTATTTTTTTTTTACATATTGTCACCAGTGCAGTACAGCTACATCATATAACTGGCATGGTGGTGAACAGGGACAGTATGAAAAAAAAATATATATATACTTTTTATTATTTTTTATTAAATTTGTTTTCATATTTCACTATGACCAAAGTAGTACAATGTTACCATAGTAACATTGTACTACTTTGGGGAAGTGATCAGTATTTTTTTTTTTTACACAATTTACTCATAGCAAAGAATTACTTTGCTATAAGCAAGCATTTACCTGAATGAAATCGATTCATTCAGGGTTTTTTTTGTACTTAGCTGTGATTTGGCCACAGCTAATCACATGACATGTGCATGTGATTAGCTGTGACCATTCACAGCTAGACACTAGTATACAATGGATGGCATGAATGAAGCCATCCATTGTATACAACTGTCATGTGACCTGCTGTGATTGGTCACAGCAGATCACATGGTACCGGCAACGGGGGCCGATACTCAGATCTGTCATCGGCTGTGTCCGAGGTACATGGCCGGTGACAGATCGCGCCACTGCACAGCTCGGCAGGAGCGCAATCTGCGCATGTGCGGGAGGACGCCATATGGCGTCCACCCGGAACGCTGATGACATTTGCCGGCCGCCATTCGGCCATAGGGCGGCCGGCAAATGGTTAAAGGGACATCCACCGGGATTAATTAAAGGAGAAGATCATCCATAAGGTTAAGCAAGAAGATAGAGGCTATTACATCTATACCTCTTGGAGCAGGGGTGTCAAACTGGTGGCCCTCCAGCTGTTGACAAAATACAAGTCCCATAATGCCTCTGCCTTTTGGAGTCATGCTTGTAACTGTCAATCTTGCAAAGACTCATGGGACTTGTAGTTTGGCAACAGCTGGAGGGCCGCCAGTTTGACACCCGTGTCTTGGAGGATAAAAGGTCCATCTAGGACCTAATACCATATGTTCTTAGGTCCATAACTAGAGGTGATCCCATAAGAGGAAAGGTGCTGGGGCCACTTTGCATGTTGGTGTGGATTTATTGTGCACTGAGTGGAGGAAGATTGGCACATTGGAGATAGAACACAGATTTTGGACAGGGACTATATTGAGTATCATCACTAAGGAACTTTGTCTAGGTCTATTGATTTCTTTGGACATATTGGTTTTCACGTACTTTTATGGAACGTATCATGTGTAATAATTGACTATAATGAAGGGAGCGCCGCATGTTTTATGGATACAGGTCCTATGACAATACCAAACACTACAGTGAGGATAACAGAAATGCATATAAAAGATAGGTGGGCAGAAGATTTTTTTTTTGTTTTTTAAACTTACATAGGTCATTCAAATTGCTCGAGTAATTTTTTCTAGAACGCTTTCTTTTACATTGCAGGCAAACAACGGATTCCAAGCAGAAGCAATGGGCAGCACAGTGGCTAAATGGTTAGCACTTCTCCCTGGCAGTACTAGGGTCATTGGTTCGAATCCCAACCACGGTACCACCTGTCTGGAGTTGTATGTGCTCCCTGTGCCTGTGTGGGTTTCCTCAGGGTACTCCAGTTTCCTCCCACACTCCAAAGACATGCTGGTAGGTTAATTGGCTCCTGTCTAAATTGGTCCTAGTATGTGTATGTATGAATGTGAGTTAGGGACCTTAGATTGTACGCCCCTTGAGGGTCAGGGACTGATATGAATCTACAATATATATGTAAAGCGCTGCGTAAATTGACGGCGCTATATAAGTACCTGAAATAAATGTGCCGTCATTGTATTCATGATGGAGGGGTGCAGGATGTCCGACATCCACAGAAGGCTACCGAATGATTACAGAGATGACACCATTAACAAGAGCAATGTCTTGTCATTGGTGACTCTTGTCAATGGTGTCATATCCAGAAACTTCTGTAGCCTTCTGTGGATGTCAGACATCCTGCACTCCTCCTCCATGAGATCAATGACGGCACATTGCTTCTGCTTAGAATTACTGGAAAGGAAGAGCTACTCTAACTTGCGGAATTCGAACAACTTATGTAAGATAGCAAAGTTATGCCCACTTTTACATTACTTCAGCCCTCATATCGAATTTATAATTACTACAGGATAGGGGATCTGGAATCCCCTTATTTTGCAAAATTGGCAGCAGTTGCCCAATTTTGGCAAATTCATGAAAGATGTAGAAGGTTGAACTTTATGGACTTCAGTCTATTTTTCAACCTTACTAACTCTGCAACTTTAGATCACTATTATCCAGGTTTCTGCTGCCTGTTCCCAGTGAGATGGAGAATGCTATCCATACAGTGGAGGGGATGTCTTAGAGTAGCCTTCACTAAATGGCGGACCACGGTTTGGATCCGGACCTACTGAAGGCTCAGTACGGACCAACAGCCCACTATTCTGCACAGCTGGATCCTTACCAAACTGCAGTCAATGGTTGTTTGGATTGCCGGCGTCATAGCATCCAATGATTTTGTGTGTGCCCCGCCCCCTGCAGCACACTTCTCCTCCCAGCTCCCTTCTGGCTCTAATGGAATCTACTGGTCTATAGTGAGCCTCTGATGGGGTAATCTGATGTATGGGGACACTTGTTGTATGGGGACACTCGGATGGGGGCACCTGATATAAGAGGGTGATCTGATGGGGGATCTGATATAAGAAGGTACTCTGATGGGGACACCCTATGTAAGTTTGTTCTGATGGGGACACCTTATGTAAGGTGGTTCTTGATGGGGACACCTTAGGTAAAGTAGTTCTGATGGGGACACCCGATATAAGGGGGTACTCTGATGGGGACACCCGATATAAAGGGGTACTCTGATGGGGACACCCGATATAAGGGAGTACGCTGATGGGGACACCTTATGTAAGGTGGTTCTTGATGGGGATACCTTATGTAAAGTAGTTCTGATGGGGACACCAGATATAAGGGGGTACTCTGAAGGGGACACCAGATATAAGGGGGTACTCTGAAGGGGACACCAGATATAAGGGGGTACTCTGAAGGGGACACCAGATATAAGGGGGTACTCTGAAGGGGACACCAGATATAAGGGGGTACTCTGATGGGGACACCAGATATAAGGGGGTACTCTGATGGGGACACCAGATATAAGGGGGTACTCTGATGGGGACACCTGATATAAGGGGGTACTCTGATGGGGACACCTGATATAAGGGGGTACTCTGATGGGGACACCTGATATAAGGGGGTACTCTGATGGGGACACCTGATATAAGGGGGTACTCTGATGGGGACACCTGATATAAGGGGGTACTCTGATGGGGACACCTGAACTAAGGGGGTACTCTGATGGGGACACCAGATATAAGGGGGTTCTCTGATGGGGACACCAGATATAAGGGGGTTCTCTGATGGGGACACCAGATATAAGGGGGTTCTCTGATGGGGACACCAGATATAAGGGGGTTCTCTGATGGGGACACCAGATATAAGGGGGTTCTCTGATGGGGACACCTGATATAAGGGGGCACTCTGATGGGGACACCTGATATAAGGGGGTACTCTGATGGGGACACCTGAACTAAGAGGCACTCTGATGGGGACACCTGAACTAAGGGGGTTCTCTGATGGGGACACCAGATATAAGGGGGTTCTCTGATGGGGACACCAGATATAAGGGGGTTCTCTGATGGGGACACCAGATATAAGGGGGTTCTCTGATGGGGACACCAGATATAAGGGGGTTCTCTGATGGGGACACCAGATATAAGGGGGTTCTCTGATGGGGACACCAGATATAAGGGGGTTCTCTGATGGGGACACCAGATATAAGGGGGTTCTCTGATGGGGACACCAGATATAAGGGGGTTCTCTGATGGGGACACCAGATATAAGGGGGTTCTCTGATGGGGACACCTGATATAAGGGGGTACTCTGATGGGGACACCTGATATAAGGGGGTACTCTGATGGGGACACCTGAACTAAGAGGCACTCTGATGGGGACACCTGAACTAAGAGGCACTCTGATGGGGACACCTGAACTAAGAGGCACTCTGATGGGGACACCTGAACTAAGAGGCACTCTGATGGGGACACCTTATGTAAGGTGATTCTTTTTTCTTTTACTTAAAAAGAGAGATTCTGACTTTGGCTAGAAGAAAAATTTTAGCAACAGGACCTCCTTGAATTTTAATTCATTACCCCTGTCTTAGAGCGTTTGCTGAACAGAGAAACCCATGAACAGGCTGTCTTGACAAGAAATAAAGAAAGCAAAAATATTGTAAAGATTTTTTTTTTTTCCTGGTGAAAGGAGGAATGTATTTTCTGTCTACTATAAGGCACCTACTGCATATATTCCATGTACAGTCATTTACTGCAGTGTTATATGCCTTTCCCCCTGAGTCTCGGGCTCAGGGAGAACCATTGAATTTACATATCTCCTTCAAACACCTAATCTGCTCTCCTGAATTTGTATACTGTTCCCAGCCACCCCCACAAAGCTGTTTAAACAACTACTATTCTTTGGATACAATTTAAGAGTTTTAAGGAGGGGTCATTTAATTTTGTCTTGGTCAGCCAAACATAATAACAAAATAAATATCATGGCAAGAAAAGGTCCAGTAAAATTATAAACACGAATTGCAAGCTTGTATTTTGAAATCAAAGGCAAAAAATAAAAACGTTCCTATACAAAACGAGTCTAAAAATGGAAAATGAACAAGTAAGGTAACAATGCTGGTTCTCTGTGGCTAAGCGACATTTGCTGGATCTTGGTCATGTGACAATGCAACATTAACAAGAAAACAAAAAAAGTCTAGCTTTCAAGTTCTGTGAATTTTAATTTTTTTGGTGCTGGTTCTTCGGTTCTCTCTGGGCGGCTGCTGTTGGGCTTTGCCGTTTCTCTAGCTACGGTAATACCATAAAGTAGGTATCCTCCTCCACCGCTCATCACTAGTTTTGGATGGCTTCTGTCTGGCAGGACCTGCAAAAAAGTAAAAAACAGGCAATTAGAAAAATTTCTTTTTTTTTTTTTTATATATTTTCTATTTGCAGACAGTATACACTGTACTGCTATAGCTGGGATTAGTTCATATGGATATTAAAAACATTATGAAAATTGTCCTTAAACAAACTGACCTCTGTAGCTGCAGGCACTCTGGAGAAATTTATTCTTGAAATTTACAAAAAAAAAAAAAAAAAAAAAACAATACAAATTCTTCTCTCAGTAGCTATGTCCCCATCCCAACAGCGAGTTGGCAGACTGCTAGCCTTCTAATGCCTAAAGCAAACACAGAGCAGGAAGAGTAGAGTGCTGAGACCAGATTTAGACCCCATGCACATGGAAATGAAAATAGAGGCAGGCATTCAGGTGCATTTAGAGCCAATATCTAAACTATACCTGGAAGCATATAAATTGATTTGCTGTGGCTAAATGCCCAATCTAGATGTTCAGAAACATATAGGTGCATTCAGCCTAGCTGTATTTACCCAAAATGAAACAATTCTGCATCCAGGGACCATTTAGCACAAAGCGTACCTAAATGCAGCTAAATCCAGGAACATCAAAAATGCAGGAAAAAGTGATCTGGGAAGCATAAAACCCGCATGTGGCCCATGTGCATGAGGCCTTAAAATAACGTCTGCTTCTACTGTAAAACTTTGAGGATGAATTGCTCCACAGTGTCTGTAGGTCAGTGAAGGTTTGTTTTAAAGCTTCTTAGGAACGCTTTAAGGTCTGCATGTCTGGCTATGATTCCGATTGAAAGTGGTTCTAAAGGCAGGTTTTTTACCCTAGCATATTCTAAGGAAAAAAAAACATCTGGGTGTGGCTCCCCCCTCATACTTACCTAAGCCCCATCTTGATCCAATGATGTGCATGAGAGTGGAGGCTCTCCCAGGACTCTCTCATTGGCTCACACAGCAGCGGAAGCTATTGACTCCTGCTGCTGTCAAAGCCAGTGAGCCAATGAGGAGAGAGCATGGGGCTGGGCCGATCAACACTGTGTGTTCATTCACAGTAGCGTGGCTCAGGAGAGAGCCTGCTCGAGTGCCCCCATAGCTAGAGGCTTGCTATTGGTGGCACTCGGCAGGGGGCAGGAGCCAGAACCACTGACGGGGCACCCAAAAAGAAGAGGCTCAGGGTTGCTCTGTGCAAAACCATTGCACAGAGCAGGTAAGTATAACATGTTTGTTATTAGGGCAGCAGAGTGGCTAAATGGTTAGCACTTCCTCCTGGCATCCCTAGGGTTGTTGGTTTGAATCTCAACCACGGCACCACCTGCCTGGAGTTTGCATGTTCTCCCTGTGCGGGTTTTCTCTGGGTACTCAGGTTTCCTACCAAACGTCAAAGACATGCTGGAAGGTTCCTGCCTAAATTGTCCCTAGTATGTGTATGTATGAATGTGAGTTAGGAATAACAAAAGAAGGAAAGTGAGGACGTCGGTGACGAAACGCATAGGGCATGGCCTACTGGATGCCGACCTCTGAGGACATCGTTGGTGACGAAACGCGTAGGACGTGGCCTACTGGATGCCGACGTCTGAGACATTCTTTGGATGTGAGACGAGGGGACCCAGGGTGAGTGAAGATACGTTTGTGCACTGCTGCCTAAACCTATGCTTGTAACACTGGTGTCGGTGGAGACACCTTACTTGGTTCCTATGGTATGGAAGTATATGAAAGAAACGTGAGCTTTATTCCTGGAAAGTACCTACATCCTTGAATGGTGGCTTTTCATCTGAGGAGAATTTGTTTATTTGCACAGCATTGCATCTAGGAATTGGATTGCAGAGCAAAAAGTGCTTGTTGCTAGTTTAATTGTTCGTTCAGCATTGAGCTCTGGTGAGCGATTCAAAAAATTGTTGGTGGTGGTTTCAACACAGTGTGGACATTATTTGAAGATTTTTTGAACATTCAACTATTTATGGACACTTTTTTATAATTTTTTATTAATTCTTTATAATTTTCACATTTATTTTGATTTATTATTTATTTAATTTAGGGTGTGGGGTAGGTTGAGTCTAGGGTTGGTTTTGGGAGGGTTGTGGCAGGTTAGTCCCAGTAGACTATTCCACTCTTGGTCCATTCTTGAGGGTTCCCCTCTTGAATTCCCTGTGGGGGGGCAGTGTCCTCTGTTGCTTATGGTGCATAATAAAATTCATCTGAGGTTAGCCAATTGGCTGTGCAGCCTTTTTTCTTTCCTTCTTTTGTTTGATATTTGATTAGGTAGCACCCTTCCAGATACTCTGGTGGCACCTCAAACTTTAGGCATTTTGGGTGGACTCCCCAGCATTTCCCATTCCCCCTTTCCCTGTTTTTGGTGACTGAATGTGAGTTAGGGACCTTAGATTGTACGCCCCTTGAGGGTCAAGGACTGATGTGAATGTACAATATATATGTAAAGCACTGCGTAAATTGACAGCACTAAAAAAGTACCTGAAATAAATAAATGTGTCTTTTTTTAAATTACAACCTTTAGAATCACTTTAAGTGATTTTATACCCGTCAGCAGGTTTATATTAAAGTGACTAAACGCTGGCGTCATAGTTTTACTGTAGCTATTAGTCCCTCCACTCTGTGCTAGTACCAGCTTTTCGAATCAAACAAAACTTGATGACCTGATGGCATGCACACCCACAAATGCTTCAACATAATAGAAAACATCTCATTCTGGTCAATCCCACTTTAGCCTACAACCCTCTTTACTAAATGGCAATGTGGAGGCCATACAGGCTCCTCTGATTGAACACAATTACAACTCATTAGAGATGTTCCATGGCTTGGTCTGTGAGACAGCAACACTTCACATTGATCAAAATGTTATTAGAAACTGCATATTACCTGGTAATTCCTCAGCCAAGTCTCCGACAGCTTGAGATTAATGACACCGCCTCTTTCTCGGAGCTTCGTATAGCATTCAAGTAGAGGCTGGAAAAAAAGGCACATTGTGTGAAGAGGGAATGACGGCTGACAGCCTAATATAACATTCTGTCTACAATCATCATGATCAGAGGCCATGCCACTTCAATACGTCTGAGAAACACATTTTAAACAAAGGAGTGAAAACATGCCATTAAAAAAGATATAATCTATAAGAAACTAATGGAACATAAAGTGTTACTAAACCCAGGACCCGGCATTCACTATATCCGGTCTCCCCGGACCCCGCATCCACTATATCCGCTCTCCCCGGACCCTGCATTCACTACATCCGCTCTCCCTGGACCCCGCATTCACCAGATCCGCTCTCGCCGGACCCCGCATTCACAAATATCCACTCTCCCTGGACCCCGCATTTACTATATCCGTTCTCCCCGGACCCCACATTTACTATATCCGCTCTCGCCGGACCCCGCATTCACAAATATCCACTCTCCCTGGACCCCGCATTTACTATATCCGTTCTCCCCGGACCCTGCATTCACTATATCCGGTCTCCCCGGACCCTGCATTCACTATATCCGGTCTCCCCGGACCCTGCATTCACTATATCCGGTCTCCCCGGACCCTGCATTCACTATATCCGGTCTCCCCGGACCCTGCATTCACTATATCCGGTCTCCCCGGACCCTGCATTCACTATATCCGGTCTCCCCGGACCCTGCATTCACTATATCCGGTCTCCCCGGACCCTGCATTCACTATATCCGGTCTCCCCGGACCCTGCATTCACTATATCTGGTCTCCCCGGACCCTGCATTCACTATATCTGGTCTCCCCGGACCCTGCATTCACTATATCTGGTCTCCCCGGACCCTGCATTCACTATATCTGGTCTCCCCGGACCCTGCATTCACTATATCTGGTCTCCCCGGACCCTGCATTCACTATATCCGCTCTCCCCGGACCCTGCATTCACTATATCCGCTCTCCCTGGACCCTGCATTCACTATATCTGGTCTCCCCTGGACCCTGCATTCACTATATCTGGTCTCCCCGGACCCTGCATTCACTATATCTGGTCTCCCCGGACCCTGCATTCACTATATCTGGTCTCCCCGGACCCTGCATTCACTATATCTGGTCTCCCCGGACCCTGCATTCACTATATCTGGTCTCCCACAGTACACAGAACATGCAATTATTGTAGAAAATATAAACTGCTAAATAGCTTTTCTTATCAGCAGGATATAGCAGTCTTGTGACTTCTATCAGTGTGCAGCAGAGCACTGGCTATTCTTGCAGGAGGAGTTTTCATTCTCCTCTGACTGTCCTTTGAGGCTCCATGACCCCTGACCCTCTTGTCTGGATAGCACAGATTGGCCCTGTGCTGATCATATGCACCCTCCCAAAGAACAAAAAAAAGGAAAAACTCTCTGCACACACTCAGTTTAGTGAGTATTGCAAGAGTGTCTCCTAGGGCTTTGTACTATCAGCAGATGGATTGGAGACAGAAGAAAGGGAGGATCAGAGAAGACAGGATCAAATAGTCTTTATACACAATGCAGAGGATTAACCCCTTCGGTTCCACAGTGAGTATAACAAGCATACTTTACGGCATATACAGACTGATTGTACTGTTGTGGGTTTAGTAACACTTTAAAAAGGTAATGTCTTTATTGTAGATAATGCAGCACATGAAAATGCATTTGTTGCATTCTGCAACCAATTAGGTTTCATATTTCATAACTTGTGAAATTGGTCCACACAAAATTCCATATTTCAGAGAATTAGAACACTTTGAAAACCCATCAGATCTCAATGGGGAAAAAAATCTCCTGCTGGATCTCTATACTGATATGGACGGGGTAATGTGTTAGGAATGTAAGGACGCCCCATCGTTGGATGGAAATGAAAATTACCAACTTACAGAGAACTGAATTCAAAGACACCAAAAAAAAAATCCAAGTGAAAAAATGATGCAGCAGACGAGTCCATTTTGCTGAAATTTCATTGCAGGAACTCAAAAAAGTACTCAGTGGTTTGTATGGCCCCCATGTGCTTGTATGCATGCCTGACAACGTCGGGGGAGGCTCCTAATGAGACGATGGATGGTGTCCTGGGGGATTTCCTCCCAGATCTGGACCAGGGCATCACTGAGCTCCAGGGCAGTCTGAGGTGCAACCTGGTGGCATCGGATGGAAAAAAAACATGATATCCCAGAGGTGTGGTCAGGCGAGCATGGTACGCCTCCTCCTGTAAAACCATTCCTGTTTTGGGGGTCGTCTCATTGTTGGCCATCTAGTGCACCTGTTAATTTCATTAACACCAAAGCAGCTGAAACTGCTTAACAACCTTCTCTGCTACTTAACTAACCAGATCAATATCCCAGGAATTTAACTTACTTGATGCTATACTCTGAACAAAAAGTGTTTCTTTAACTTTTCGAGCAGTGTATTTCCAGAGGACCCCTGTGGTGCAGTCTCTGACCCATCTGCAATTGTCATAATAAAAGAGCCTAATGTATTCCTTGGATTAATCATTTCTTTCGATTATATAGAATGCAGCTGGATAGGGACTCCAAAAACAAAAAAACGTAGAAACCCTGGGTGTGTATCTTTTGAGGGAAGTGGAAAGATAGCGCTGCACCCATAGGGTTATCTTTACTGGTATTATCTTTAGGTTCCTGGGTAGGCAGTGTGTACCCCCAAGAGGATATCCACAGTATTTGTTGTAGTGTAATAGAACGAGAATTGAAATTGAAGCGCCACACCACTGCTGGAGGTCCAGATTCAACGCTATTCCATTAAAAGTCAGGAGCACAAGCAAAAAAAAGTAACCAATGTGTTTCGGGGTTCCAATCGCCCCCTTTATTAGGGCTTACCTGGCAGGAAAGTGAAAAAACCAAAAGTGAATTGGATCTTCAATGGTATTTGTTCCAGTATGAATTACAAGCACAGGTCTCATCAGCAGCTTGTTTGGCAGCCCGTGTTTGTAATTCATAATGGAAAAAATACCAGTATGGACCCAGTTCTTGTCTGGTTTGTGCACATCGTTGCCAGTTAAGTCCCGATGAAAGGGGTGCTTGGACTTGCAATGCGTTGAATACTTTTTGGCTTGTACTCCTGACTTTTAATGGAATAAACTTTTATCCGAATCTCATAGCAGTGGTGTAGGTGGATATCTCAACAGCTGTGCAATATAAGAAACCGTTGGGACTAATCTGTCTATATGTCTCAACCCAAAAATGGAGTACCGTATTTTCCGGCGTATAAGACGACTTTTTAACCCATGAAAATCTTCTGAAAAGTCGGGGGGCGTCTTATACGCCGGTATACAGCGAGCTGGTGTCAGGGCGGCACTTTTTCAGGGGGTGGCGGGGTGCCCCCCCCCCCTTTCCAACGGAAGACACACTAAGTACAGGGGCGGGCAGGGGGCTGCTGTTTCTTACCTGGCTCCAGTCCCACGACGATTCGGTCCAGGAAGCGCAGCTGCTCCTTCATTCTGTTCGGCCGCTCGATGTCCGCCTCCTCACCGGTGATTGGGCGCCAGAACTGTAGCTCAGGAAAGGCACACAGGCGGCCAATCACCGGCGAGGAAGCGGAGCCGAGCCGCCCCGCGAAAATCGAGTGAGAGCTGCTGGTAAGTGTGCAGCAGCACCATGCTGGAACACTATTGGCACTATTCTCCCCCCCCCCCACTGACACCAACGTTGAGGCACTATTCCTCCTCCCCACTGACACCAACGATGGGGCACTATTCCTCCCCCCCACTGACACCAACGATGGGGCACTATTCCCCCCCCCACTGACACCAATGATGGGGCACTATTTCTCCCCCCACTGACACCAATGATGGGGCACTATTCCTGCCACTGATACCAATGATGGGGCGCAATTCCTGCCACTGATACCAATGATGGGGCGCTATTCCTCCCACTGACACCAATGCTGGGGTGCTATTCCTCCCACTGACACCAATGATGGGGTGCTATTCCTCCCACTGACACCAATGATGGGGCGCTATTCCTCCCACTGACACCAATGATGGGGTACTATTCCTCCCACTGACACCAATGATGGGCCACTATTCCTCCCACTGACACCAATGATGGGACACTATTCCTCACACACTGACACTAATGATGGGGCACCATCATTGGTGTCAGTGGGAAGAATCGTGCCCCATCATTGGTGTCAGTGGGAGGAATAGCACCCCATCATTGGAATACCATATTGAAATCAAATCTGATGTTTTTTAATTTTTATTTGGTGTACGTTGGAAGGGGGGTAGTCTTATACAGCGAGTATAGCCCAAACCCTATATTTTAACAGGAAAAGTAGGGGGGCGTCTTATACGCCGGAAAATACAGTAATCGTTTTGGGTGGACTAATCTTCCATGAAGAACCTGTCAGTTCTGACAAAACCAAGGGACAAAAAACAAAAATGAAGAAGCATAGTGTGGATACCTTAACACTGGAGTTAGCCAAGGAGTACAAGAAACCAGTGGGTGATTCTGCCCACCAGACTCAACTCCATAATGGTTTGTAGTGGACTAGTCTTTTGAAACGGAACCTGCCAGTTCTAACAAAACCAAGAAAGCCCCCTTTCTTTTATCATTGGCTCACTAGCTGTGATTGACGGTAGTGGGACCCAATAGCTCCCACTTCTGTCTCAGCCAATGAGAAGAGGGAGTCCTGGGATAGCTGAGACTCCAGTGCACATCGCTGGATTGAGAGGGGGCTTAGGTGAGTATTGGGGGGGGTGGGGCTTCTGCACACAGAAGGTTTTTTACCCTCGTGCATAGAATGAAGCATGCATGAAGGTGAAAAACTTGAAGCCTTTACAACCACTTTCAGGTGACCTCATTAGTACGGTGTCAGTGAACACACACAGAACAACGGGTACTATGTAGTCCACAGGTTAGTGGTGATCTGTAGGATTCTCCTTGACCTGCTCGTTGTCCAAGACAAAAGCTTTTGTTTCTTCTTCTATAGTTTTTATAATGAAGTTGTTTTCAGCCTTAAAATATTTTAACAGATGAAAGAGCAAACAATGGGAATCTGGAGGAAACCTCTTGCTTTTCTATACCCTCCAACTGCTACACATTGGCATAGGATTGAGAGTGGTCATTACCGTGCGGTGCAAGAAGCAACACATTCCCCAGCAAATGGGACATTCCACATACTATAAATTGACCAGACTACCTAATCTGCAAAGTGGCTGGTGGTTCAGCAAGGATGGCATTATCATGGCAGTCGGCATCATCTCTTAGAAGTTCTACAAAGAGCCAGGCACTGTGGAATGTGTAATGATATAAACACCTTGCTGTGAGGTGTACCTTTAAGGATGGTGCATAACAAAATGAAAAGTAAAAGCACAAGCTTGTGGCTTTACAAAGCCTGGTTCCAGATGGTTGGCCTGTCAACTCAGAGGGGAGCTGTGAAGGAGAGGAGCGCCTGTCAAGCAGGGACCACGTGATCGCGGCGTCCTGGGTGATGTCACTGCGATGTCCGGGAGACGGAGGGGAGGAACCCACGCTATAGCGTGGTAGGCCTGGTAAGCGGCCATTTTATGGAAGACCAGCACAGCAAAAAACGGCAACTTACCAGACCTACCACGGACTTGAGAAAACATGCTGTCCTGGTAACTGGCCTTCACTTCCAGCCTGAGGCTGTAGCGTGGGTTCCTCCCCTCCGTCTCCTGGACATCGCGGTGACGTCACCCAGGATGCCGCGATCATGTGGTCCCTGCTTGACAGGCGCTCCTCTCCTTCACAGCTCCCCTCTGAGTGGACGGGCCAACCATCTGGATCCAGGCTTTTTAAAGTCACAGGCTTCTGCTTTTACTTTTCATTTTGTTATGCACCATCCTTAACCTCCTTAGCGGTATTCCGGAGTGTAGCTCGGGGTAAAATTTGAGTACCAAGAGCGGTAACCCCGAGCTACACTCGGGCTTACCATGCGGCGTTGCTCAGGGATTCCCTGCAGCGCTTACCTTGTCCTTCGCTCCCATGGTGCGTCTCCTGCAGCATCCCCTGCCATCTCCTCCAGCCAATGCCGGCATCCGTGTTCCGTGTTCCGGTCCCTGTGACGTCGGGACGTACCGGCGGCAAATTTAAAATTTTTAAAAAATGTCATTTTTGCTGTCATTGCGGTTTCAATGCATTTCACATACATTTTGTCCCGAGTGCTTTGCCCTGTGCCCTGCCTGCATTTTGACTGTTCTTTCTGCCTGGAAACTTAGAAAAGTCCATGGCGTCCAAAAAGTGTCCCTTTAGGTCAAAAGCGGTTTTAGACCGGCTATAGAACAGCGATAGTAAATCAGAACCACTTGCAGAATTGAGTGATAATGATTCGTGGGGGAAATTCCTCATCAGACACTGAAAACGATTTTGCGACTTTGCTCAGCGATGTGCGAACTTGCCTCTGTATTTCAAATTTCAGTGTTTTTGTTTTGATTATATTATTGAATTAAATTTATTATTATATTATTATTTTTTATGATTATTTATTAAAATTATAATTGATGATTTCGTGTTTCAAGTTTTATCCTACCCGGGATGTTTACTAGACTCTTGTTCAGACAGATTTCAGTGAGTTATTCCTAAAAATTACAGCCTACAATAAAAAACTAAATATTTCCATGCAAAAAAATGGTACCGCTTTCAGCACAAAAAAATCGGAAATAATCAGACTGCTAGGGAGGTTAAAGGTACACCTCACAGCAAGGTGTTTATATCATTACACATTCCACAGTGCCTGGCTCTTTGTAGAACTTCTTTTTTGGCGATATTCTTTTTACATTATCTACCCCCCCCCCCCCTTCTTTTTCCTCTCCTTGTGGTCTCATTGCGAGCAGCAAGGTCAACAAGGTATCAGCACAGTGACTGATAAAGCACCTCTACGCCAATAACATCAACTCTATCTATTGTCCAGAGTGTTTTTATACTTTTCCTACATTATTGAAACTTTATTTTTTTAATATAGCAAAAACAATCCAAACAATCATTGTTGAGTTGCACAGACAAACTAAAGGTCAAGTGGCCACAGTTATGGAAGCACAGATTGTCCAAAGCTTGCTTTCATTACAGAGAACACTGCAGATGACTAATGTATAGCAATATTGTGTAAAGTATGGTATGACTAACTGTACGGCTTGGGAAAATGTGCACATTTGTCAAGCTATAACAGAAGGACACTTTCATAACAAGAAAAAAAAATTAATCAGATTTACAAGATTCTATAAAACAGAAAAAAAACAAAAAAACTTACAAAGCTCTATAATAAATACAAAGAATATGCAAAGTGTACTTACCTCTTTATACTGACAGTAAACAACAAAAGGTCTGGATGGAGATACAAATTCTAGCAATGTGAGGAGTAGGGGTGCAGGGTGGAAGCGCGAGGCTATAATTAACCTAAAAAGAAAGAAAATGGTTGAAAATAAAAAAAGAGGTCAAATATACAGCAGAGGCAAGAGATGTAACAATGTTTGTACAACACAAGCCAGGAACCAACCAGAAGACTGTGCTGACCAAGGAGATGGGTGTACAGCAGGAGAACTAATCAACTGTAGGCTGGAAACTGTACTGTGACCTGCCACCAGCACTTTCCTAGTGCTCCTTTTGACACTTAGCATGGGTGCCATTAAGGCAGTGATTCTCAACCTCCTAATGCCGAGGCCCTTTAATACAGTTCCTCATGTTGTGGTGACCCCCAACCATAAAATTATTTACCCAGTAATTATAATTCATCAAGTGTCGTTTTACCTCCAATACTGCTGCTTTCAACACAGTAGCTGCTTTTAACACAGCAGCTGTTTTCTACACAGTAGCTGCTCTTTACACATTAGAAATATGTGTTTTCTGATGGTCTTAGGCGACCCCTGTGAAAGGGTCGTTCGACCCCCAAAGGGGTCACGACCCACAGGTTGAGAGCCACTGCATTAAGGGAACACTTTGCATTTTCTCAATGAATGCAAAGTTTTCTCTGATTGGATGATGTGGAGATCATGACATCAGCACTCTCTCTCCACCTCATCCAATCAGAGAAAGCTTTGCTTTTACTGAGACAATGCAAACTGTTCTCTGAATGGCACCTGTGTTGGGCAAGCAGCCCATGTAATGTAATATATTAAATATGAAAAAATTCCCGTGCTACTTTCCGAACTATTAATAACTGCCACTCCTAAAGAAGATTTAGTCCCCCAAATATTTAACAAACACGCAAAAAAAACAAAACAAAAAAAAAAAAAACCCGCATGTAGAATTGGCGTCAGTTTGGATCATTGTATTTGGATATTGCATGAGAAGCACCACAGCTCCTGAACGTTTTTACCCTCTTCATGACCAGGCCATTTTTTCCTATTTAACACTGTGCTCATTTAACTGGTGATTGTGCGGTCATGCAACGCTGTACCCAAGAAAAATTTATATCAATTTTTTTCACACAAATAGAGTTTTCTTTTGGCTCTATTTAATCACCACTGGCATTTATATTTTTTTTTATTATATAAACATTTTTTGGTTAGAAAAAAAAAAAAAAAATTTATATATATATATATATATATATATATACATTTTTTTTTTTTTTTTTTTTTTTCTGGGACTGTGATAGTGCGGACAGGCAATTTGACACTAACTGGCACTGGGTGAAAACTGACATATACTGACATCACCAGTGACACTAATACAGAGATCAGTGATTACACTACACTAATAACACTGGCTGGGAAGGGGTTAACATCTTGGGTAATCAAGGTGTCAAGTGGTAACTTAGGTAATGTGTGTGGATTTTTACTAAAAATCTTTTTGTTACAGAGATTGTTCCCTCTGTACAGAGCTCTGTGTTGACTGTCAACACAGAGCTCTGGCCTGTGATTAGACACAGCCGATCAGCAGATCCTGGCCATGAATTATTGGCCAGGACCTGCTGATATACTCCCGCTGTGCCTGCTGACATACTACTGCTGTGCCTGCTGACATACTCCTGCTGTGTTCGCTGACATACTCCTGCTGTGTTCGCTGACATACTCCTGCTGTGTTCAGTCACAGAAGGAGTCGGCGGCGTGCACGTGCATGCCCTGCACACAGAAGAGGCCAGCGACGTTCAGGTAGATTGCTGTGCCTGTACAGGCCCGTCTGTCCATAATACATAGCGGGCGGGCAGTCCACAAGTAATTAATTTAATATATTAAGAATATTATGAAAAACACCTAAACTTCAGCTTTAACCCCTAGATGCCGAGCACACACAAATATGAGGCCTCTCGGTGTCTGGACCTTGATGCTGAGCGGCCACATATTTGCGTACCATTTGAAAATGCATATGTGCTGAGAGTGCGCGCTATGTCCATGCGTAGGTCCGTGACTCACGGAAAGGTCTCAATCTCCCCTTGCGATCGGGACCTTTTCCGATTATGTGACTGCCATGAAAGCAAATCATGGTGGTCACATGACCCTAAACCACCGCCCCGCCTCCCAGCTTCTGAAACCTTTTAAGGGGCCGGGAGGTGCCGGCACAAAGGAGTTAAAGATAGACGGTCAGTTCCTGACAGGAGTATTAGACCCACCCTGGTTGTCATAGGCCACCTCCAGCCCCAACATCTGCCAATCTGCCTGCAGCAGCCTGAACCCGGTGTTGTGGCTGAGAAGAGATTACCATAGTAATGTTTCAATCAGTGAATATGAACCGGTTATAATATTAGCACTCATTGGTCACATTCAAATACATATCTGAAGAAGTCTACAGATCAATTTCCAATGCACCAGTGTCCGCCTGACTATCCAGCCCCAGGCTTTTATGGCTCTCAGTTAATAAAACATATCAATTTGTGTTCAACTCACCCATCAGCATTTCTGTTCTGTAACAAGACCGCGGCTTCGGATTCCCTCCTCCTCCTCTCATCCTGTTTACGCTTCTTCTCCATTGCCTATACAGACATAAAAAGAAGAATCTGATCTGTATTCTTCTGAAGACATACGTGGAAGGAAAACCTAACCAATTATTCAACAAAGCAAACAGCAGTAAAGATATCAATCCAATGGGATTTGCACATTACCATCTGGTTTTTTTTTGTGTCTTTTTTGGTTCTATAAAAAAGGAAGAATATACACACAGGAGGCTGAAGGCAGCACTGTATACAATGTTCATACGTCCCACTGAATAGCCGCCCATTGTAGATGAAAGCTTAAGCTGGCCATACACTGTGCAAATTTCCACTGGCCCCTGATGTACTGGACAAAATGTGATCAGTGGTTGGCCCTGTCGGCATCAGTACACCTAGCATCCTTGGAATAAAAATCAATGAAGCCAGTTCAACTATAAAAAAGAAAAAATGTTATAATCCTACACCCCCACTTGATCCAGAGGAAGGCAAAAAAACCCAGCAAAGCACGATCCAATTTGCTCCTGCAGGGAAAAAAATTCCTTCCTGATCCCCCGAGAGGCAATTGGATATTTCCTGGATCAACTTTACCTATAAATGTTATATCCAGTTATATTCTGTGTATCCAAGAAAGAATCCAGGATTTTTTGAAGCAATCCACTGAGCTGGCCACACCCAACTCTTGAGGGAGTCTATTCCACATTCTCACAGCTCTCACTGTGAAGAAACCTTTCTGTGTTTGGAGATTAAATTTGTATTCCACCAGACATAAAGAGCGCCCCCTTGTCCTCTGTGATGACCTCAGGGGGAATAACTACACCGAGTTCACTATATGAACCACTGATGTATTTATACATGGAGATCATATCCCCCCTTATGTATTATACATGGAGATCATACCCCCCCTTATGTATTATACATGGAGATCATATCCCCCCTTATGTATTATACATGGAGATCATATCCCCCCTTATGTATTATACATGGAGATCATATCCCCCCTTATGTATTATACATGGAGATCATATCCCCCCTTATGTATTATACATGGAGATCATATCCCCCCTTATGTATTATACATGGAGATCATATCCCCCCTTATGTATTATACATGGAGATCATATCCCCCCTTATGTATTATACATGGAGATCATATCCCCCCTTATGTATTATACATGGAGATCATATCCCCCCTTATGTATTATACAGGGAGATCATATCCCCCCCCTTATGTATTATACATAGAGATCATATCCCCCTTATGTATTCTACATGGAGATCATATCCCCCTTATGTATTCTACATGGTGATCATATCCCCCCTTATGTATTATACAGGGAGATCATATCCCCCCTTATGTATTATACAGGGAGATCATATCCCCCCTTATGTATTATACAGGGAGATCATATCCCCCCTTATGTATTATACATGGTGATTATATCCCCCCTTATGTATTCTACATGGAGATCATATCCCCCTTTATGTATTCTACATGGTGATCATATCCCCCTTTATGTATTCTACATGGAGATCATATCCCCCCTTATGTATTATACATGGAGATCATATCCCCCCTTATGTATTATACATGGAGATCATATCCCCCCTTATGTATTATACATGGAGATCATATCCCCCTTATGTATTATACATGGAGATCATATCCCCCTTATGTATTATACATGGAGATCATATCCCCCCTTATGTATTATACATGGAGATCATATCCCCCCCTTATGTATTATACATGGAGATCATATCCCCCTTATATATTATACATGGAGATCATATCCCCCCTTATGTATTATACATGGTGATCATATCCCCCCTTATGTATTATACATGGAGATCATATCCCCCTTATGTATTATACATGGAGATCATATCCCCCCTTATGTATTATACATGGAGATCATATCCCCCCTTATGTATTATACATGGAGATCATATCCCCCCCTTATGTATTATACATGGAGATCATATCCCCCCTTATGTATTATACATGGAGATCATATCCCCCTTATGTATTATACATGGTGATCGTATCCCCCCTTAATCTCCTCTTCTCAAGAGAGAATACATTCAGTTCCTCTAATCTTTCCTCATAGCTGATCTCCTCTCATCAGTTTGGTTGCCCTTCCCTGTACTTTCTCCAGTTCCCCAATGTTCTTTTTGTGAATTGGAGCCCAAAACTGAACTGCATATTCCAGATGAGGTCTCACTAATGATTTGTACCGGGGAAATGATATCTCTCTCTCTGGAGTCTATACCTCTTTTAATACAAGAGAGGATTTTGCTCGCTTTAGAACCCGCAGCTTGGCATTGCATGCCATTATTAAACTTGTGATCTACCAGAACGCCCAGATCCTTCTCCACCATTGACCCCCCCCAGATCCTTCACCATTGACCACCCAGTTGTACCCCCCCCCCCCCAGTATGTATGATGCATGCATACTATTAGTATTATACAGGATTTATATAGTGCCAACAGTTTGCTCAGCGCTTTACATTATAACGGGAGACAATACAGCAACAAGGCAGTTCAATACAAGAGGGATAGGAGGGCCCTGCTCCTTGGAGCTTACAATCTAGGAGGGAGGGGCTAGTGGTACAAAAGGTAATAACTGTGGGGGATGGACTGGATGGCAGATACAGAACGGTTAGTAAGGTGGATGAGTCTGGCAGCAGCATTCATGATAGACTGAAGAGGGGATAGCCTACAGCTATTCTTAGCCCCCAAGTGCAGAACCTTACATTTATCAACATTAAACCTCATTTCCCACATAGTTCCCCAATTACACAGAGCATTGAGGATGGCTTGTAAGTTGGAGACATCCTGTAAGGACGTTATTCCACTGCACAGCTTGGTGTCATCTGCAAAGACTGAAATTGGATTTTTAATCCCAGACCCTATATCTTTTATAAATATATTAAAAAGTAAGGGTCCCAACACTGAAGTTTTTCACTTCATAGTACTGGACTGAAATGGGGTGGAGGTGATGGTGGAAGTACAATGCAAAATTTTGACTTCCTAGTACTGGAATTAAATTGGGGTTGGTAATGATGGTGGAAATACTATGCCAAGTTCTTTACTTTTAAGTACTGGAATGGATTGGGTGGTGGTAGTGTCCCTCTTCTTCTTGACATGATTTTAGGTGCCCCGCAGGAGAGAAGTTCCAGGATAGCCTTAACAGTAGGGTGATGTTACAAATTACATCACCGACCTAATATCCAAGTACCACCCAACACGCACACTCCGCTCCTCACAAGACCTCCTTCTCTCTAGTTCCCTGGTCTCCTCCTCCCATGCCCACCTCCAGGATTTCTCCAGGGTGTCACCCATCCTCTGGAACGCCCTACCCCAACCCATCAGATTATCACCTACTCTCCTCTCCTTTAGGCGCACCCTGAAAACCCACCTCTTCAGGGAAGCCTACCCCACCCCCTGCTAATTGCCGACCTCCTCCACTCCATCCCCCACAGCTATCTCCTCCTGTACCACTATCCCCTCCTTCGTAGATTGTAAGCTCCAAGGAGCAGGGCCCTCGAACCCCTCGTGTATCACATTGTATTGGTATTGTACTGTCGCATGTTCTGTTTCCCTTTGTAATGTACAGTGCTGAGCGAACTGTTGGCGCTTTATAAATACTGTATAATAATAATAATGTTTATTATAGGATGGCAAGAGGTTGACACAGAAACCAATAGCTCATGAATATTGGGGGTGGGAGGGGGGGGGGGGGGGGAGGTCACCCTCCTAGCTATAGAATGTTGCAGAAGTGTGTGAATTCCGAAAAACAAAACAAAAAAGAGCAAAAAAACAAAAACTAACTGCAAATATATTTCAACTGTGGCTGAAAAAAGAAAACCACAGAAACAATCAAACTCACAATAGAGAGAACAGTATTCTTATCCCTGCATGCAAATAACCCTTCTTTTATCTTCCTATTGCTGTCTGAGGCATTCAGCTGAATTCATTCTACAAAATGCTGCCTTCTTATCCTTTGAGAAGACGGATGAAAAAGGCTAAAAAGCATTTTAGAGAAAAGAACCGGAGAATCAAAAATGATTTACAGATGAATGAAATAAGCCTTCAATAGCTCAGCGCTGGACACGTGACTCCGGACTTGTTAGGATGAGAAGGACATACAGATAAGCAGAAATGTAAAACGGCATTAACAATAATGTGAATATTATCACTTAGAACAGGGAGGATTTTATTCAAAGCATCAGGCAATTGGCTAAACTCACAGATGAAATACATACAGTGGGGCAAAAAAGTATTTAGTCACCACCAATTGTGCAAGTTCTCCCACTTAAAAATATGAGAGAGGCCTGTAATTGGCATCATAGGTAGACCTCAACTATGAGAGACAAAATGAGAAAACAAATCCAGACAATCACATTGGCTGATTTGGAAAGAATTTATTTGCAAATTATGGTGGAAAATAAGTATTTGGTCACCTACAAACAAGCAAGATTTCTGGCTCTCACAGACCTGTACCTTCTTCTTTAAGAGGCTCCTCTGTCCTGCACTCATTACCTGTATCAATGGCACCTGTTTGAACTTGTTATCAGTATAAAAGACACCTTTCCACAACCTCAAACAGTCACAATCCAAACTCCACTATGGTGAAGACCAAAGAGCTGTCGAAGGACACCAGAAACAAAATTGTAGACCTGCACCAGGCTGGGAAGACTGAATCTGCAATAGGCAAGCAGCTTGGTGTGAACAAATCAACTGTGGGAGCAATAATTAGAAAATGGAAGACATACAAGACCACTGAAAATCTTCCTCGATCTGGGGCTCCACGCAAGATCTCACCCTGTGGGGTCAAAATGATCACAAGAACGGTGAGCAAAAATCCCAGGACCACACGGGGGGACCTAGTGATTTATCTGCAGAGAGCTGGGACCAACGTAACAAAGGCTACCATCAGTAACACACTACGCCGCCAGGGACTCAGATTCTGCAGTGCCAGACGTGTCCCCCTGTTTAAGCCAGTACATGTCCGGGCCCGTCTGAAGTTTGCTAGAGAGCATTTGGATGATCCAGAAGAGGATTGGGAGAATGTCATATGGTCAGATGAAACCAAAATAGAACTGTTTGGTAGAAACACAACTCGTCATGTTTGGAGCAGAGAGAATGCTGAGTTGCATCCAAAGAACACCATACCTACTGTGAAGCATGGGGGTGGCAACATCATGCTTTGGGGCTGTTTCTCCACAAAGGGACCAGGACGACTGATCCATGTACAGGACAGAATGAATGGGGCCATGTATCGTGAGATTTTGAGTGCAAACCTCCTTCCATCAGCAAGGGCATTGAAGATGAAACGTGGCTGGGTCTTCCAACATGACAATGATCCCAAACATACCACCCAGGCAACGAAGGAGTGGCTTCGTAAGAAGCATTTCAAGGTCCTGGAGTGGCCTAGCCAGTCTCCAGATCTCAACCCCATAGAAAACCTTTGGAGGGAGTTGAAAGTCCATGTTGCCCAGCGACAGCCCCAAAACATCACTGCTCTAGAGGAGATCTGCATGGAGGAATGGGCCAACATACCAGCAACAGTGTGTGCCAACCTTGTGAAGACTTACAGGAAACGTTTGACCTCTGTCATTGACAACAAAGGATATATAACAAAGTATTGAGATGAACTTTTCATATTGACCAAATACTTATTTTCCACCATAATTTGCAAATAAATTCTTTCCAAATCAGCCAATGTGATTGTCTGGATTTTTTTTTCTCATTTTGTCTCTCGTAGTTGAGGTCTACCTATGATGCCAATTACAGGCCTCTCTCATCTTTTTAAGTGGGAGAACTTGTACAATTGGTGGCTGACTAAATACTTTTTTGCCCAGTGTATTTAGGAGTTGTTTTACGTGCCAAAATTTTGTAAATCTGTCCATCCAGTTCTGAGATTTAAACAGATCTGTCACATATGGACTAAAAAATGTAATTATGGCAGTAACTAGGTACAAATGAGCTAACATCTGTAATGATGTCTATCCCCACTCACGGCTGCGGCTTCTTTCTTGAAATTACACGCAGCAGTGATGTCCAACCAACAGTCTTTTCAAAGAATACGAGACATTCTGTGATTGGGCAAGGGGTAAATGAACGTCACGATCTCCCCTTGTCCAATCACAGAGCTCCATCCTTTTTTAAAAAAGAAAACAAGAGGATCTCTGAACGGAGGAGTTACACAGCAAGAAACCCGCTTTGATTCCTGTGCTCCAGCTGATTGTCAGTTTCACTGCCAAAAGATGAGAGGTGACATCACCATCAAAGGCTGTATTTAAAGTGATATTAAAGGCTTTTTTTTATTTTCTATTTTTATAACAAACATGTTATACTTACCTGCTCTGTGCAGTGGTTTTGCACAGATCAGCTCCGATCCTCCTCTTTTCGGGTCCCCCGCCGGCACTCCTGTCCCTGGCACCCAAGCAGGCTTGCTCCCGAGCTGCAGCTTTGTGTGTCCATTCATACACAGAGCCGTGGCTTGGCCCCGGCCTCACCCTCTCCTTATTGGCTCACTGGTTGCGATTGACAGCAGGAGGAGACAATGTATCACGCTGCTGTCTCAGCCAATGAGAAGGGAAAGTCCCTGGAGAGCTGAGGCTCTTGTGCGCATCGCTGGATCGTGATGAGGATCAGGTAAGTATTGGCAAGGCTGCTGCGCACAGAAGGCTTTGGGCATTTACAACCACTTTAAGTAATGTTTAAAATCTTTTTTTAAAGAAAGAAGCAGCAGCCACCAGAGGGATACACATCATTAGAGGTACCTTCTTGATATCTAGTTCATACCCCAATAATGGTTTTGCCCAGACTTCAGCTTTAAGCAACACTTGTAGGTCCTCCATCTCATACTGTGACTGTACAGTAAAAGGAGAAGCAGCAGACTGATGAGTTCAGTTGTTTGTGACTCTGCTCTCTCCTCCTATCAGCATGCCTCTAGCACAGCCTCTCCTCAGCTGCCTCCTTGTGCCGTTTCTCCCCCTTGTAGTTTAAACTGCTGTGCAGGGACTGCAAAAGGCTGATACCAACTCAAATTCAGCTACTTAAACTTAGTACATTTAAGTGCCACATCCCGCACTGCCATTTTCAAAATATCCTCATTGGTGATTGGCTTCCTCCCTATTCTGTGCTGGCCCATTGTTAATGTTTGCGCCTGATCTTGCTCATGCACCATGCAAGATCTAGTGCGGCTTGTTATGGTTCACCAGCATATGAGCCAAATCAGGCAAGATCTTCCTGGAAATCACTGGTGATCTAGCCTTCCCAGGGGGCATCTGTGAAATCCTGGCTACGCCACCAGTGCTTACTGAAAACCAGGAAGAGGGAAAAAAAAAAAAAATAAGGTTACACAAAAAACTTTGATTCTACAAATGAATTCAGGGATGTGCATACACAGCTGATTTTTGTGGCATTAAAGGTCTGCTTTAACCACTTGCCCTCCAGAGGATTTACACCCCTCCTGACCAGGCCATTTTTTGTGTTACTTTAACTGACAATTGCGTGGTCATGTACCGCAGCATCCAGATAAAATGTACGTCCTTTTTTTCCCACGAATTCAGCTTTCTTTCGGTGGTATTCAGGGGCGGACTGACAACTCATGGAGCCCCCGGGCAATAGGGGATCATGGGGCCCCCGTGTCCTTGCCCAAACTCAAAAAAGCCTATGAAAAAGGTACCAGGGGCATCTCATGGGGCCCCCTTCTGACCCTGGGCCCTCGGGCAGTGCCCAAGTTTCCAAATGGTCAGTCCGCCCCTGGTGGTATTTGATTGCCTGTGTGTTTTTCATTTTTTGTGCTATAAGCAGAAAAAAAAAAAAAAGACTGACCATTTTGAGAAAAAAAAATATTTTGGACTTTTTGCTGTTAAATATGTCCAGTAAAGAAAATGTAAAAAAAAAAAAAATCAAATTTCAGCATAAATTTAGGCCAAATGTATTCTGCTCCGTGTCTTTGCTAAAAACAAAATCCCAATACGTATAAATTAATTGGTTTACGTGAAAGTTATAGCGTTTACAAATGGCGGTATAGATACTGGGATTTTTTGCTTTCCCTGCTAGTAATGGAGGCGATCAGCGACTTTTAGCGGGACTGCAGTGGGCATTCTGACACTGGGGGGGAACCAACTTGTTGTCACGGACATCCCCAGTGACACCACTACAGTGATCAGTGCTAAAAAAACAGCACCGACACTGTACTAATGACACTGGGCAGGAAGGGGTTAATGTGAGGGGCGATCTAAGGGTTAACTGTGTGCTGGGAGTGTTTTACTGGGGGGGGGGGGGGGGGGGGGTGCTTCACTGCAAGCACACTGATCGGGATGGTTGTGCTGTGCACAGCCATCCCGAGAGTGTGCCCGAGCTGACAGGGAGGAAGACTGTTTGTAAACAAAGCAGCCCTCCTTCCTGTCAGTGATTGTCAGTAATCACCGGGCGCCGGCAAGTAATTACCGGCTGGGACATGGTGATTGACATCAGTGGCCGCAAATGGTGGCGTGGGTAGGGCGAGCGTGTGACTCATGCGCGCCCCCTACCCAGAAATGCAAAATCACGTAGCAGTATATCTGCTATACAGCGCCTGGTAAGCGGTTAAAGTGACAGTATCACTTTTAGGGTCACTTTATAAAGGAACACTGTAAATTTGGCACGCTGGTGTTAATTTCATTTACAAAAATATTTTATATGATGGCATTAACACTATTTTAGTTGATTAAAATATGACTAAAACTAAAACAATTCAGATGACTAAAATATGACAAAAACTAAATTGGCATTGTAGTCAAAAGACCAGAACTAAAACTAAATTTGAATTTGACGTCAAAATTAACACTGGTTTATATAACGTTATATAACTTATATAATTTTGACCTCAAATTCAAATTTAGTTTTAGTCAGGGTGGATAAAAATCAATGATTTGTTTAAAAAAATAAAAAAAAAAATCAGATTTTTTTAAATTTAAATCGGATTTTTTAAAATAAAATGCTTTTTGAGGAAAATATATTACCATCCAAAGGTTATTCCATCATGAAATAAGGATTAGTTTTTTAATTATGTAGAATAAGGCTGTATATGTTTAATTTTTTTGGTAAATAAATTCCATGAATCCATTCACAATGTCATGCTCTTCCAGAGGTGTTTGTAAGATTATTGGGCAGTTTCTCTGCCTACAAGATATTATCACAGATGTTGGTTTACTTTTGCAGTTCTCAAAACTGAATTTGACTCAGCGGAGATCACATGCCTCTTCTTCACAGCAAAAATGTTATAACATGAACAGAGTTAAGAAAAAGACCTTCATCCTAACTTCTACAAACCTATGAATACAGAATCAACCCCTTCAGTGCTAAGTTTCAAGAAGTTCAGTGAATAGAATAGAAACAATATTTTTCTGATTGTTTGGAGTGGAATAGATCTGCACAAGAAGAAAGTGAAACTAAGTGTGAGGAGGAAGGGGCTGACAGTCTAAGTTTCTTACAATATAGATATTTTGTTTAGCCAAATTAGTTACCAAACATGGATGTTTAAGCAAATAACATATGCTGGAATGTTATTGTTTCAGTTGAATAAATCTATTTAAATTGTTATTAAGGTAATGATTATTTTTCTCCTTCCTAAGTACAACAGAAAAGTTGTCCAAATATGAATGATTAACCTATTAAACTGGGGATAAAAAAACTAATATGAAAAGTTGGTATTCTAAAAATCTTCATCTACTTGCATATTAAAGTTATACCAGCAAGAATTAGTCTTTATGTAGAAAACTAGGATTTACATCAAGCCTTACTGACTAGTGATTTAAATCAGTTTGATTTAAAACAAATCCACCCTGATTTTAGTTATAGTCTTTTGACTAAAATGCCAATTTCATTTTTGTCGCATTTTAGTCATCTGAATTGTTTTAGTTTTAGTCACAATGGCGAAATCTGTATCTGTAGTGCATGTTCAAACCTTAATGCCATAAATAACATGTTATTAGATTTTTACTCCAGAAGTATATAATGGGTTTGAAAATTCTAGAGAAATGCTTAAATATTCATTACAATTTAACTAAATCCATTAGATTTTAGTCGAATTAAAATGTACTGGAGATTTTAATCGACTAAAATATGACAACCACTAAAACAATTTTATTGACTAATATACGACTAAAACTAACATGGCATTTTGGTCAAAAGACTGACAAACACAAAACCAAAATTTGACGTCAGAGTTAACACTGCTGGTACTTACAATCTGTTTCTTTTCGGGATCCTGGCCTCTCTCATTGCTTTCCTCACCAGAGACTTCCATCTCCTCTTGGTTCTCCGGTTGGCTAGAGTCCGCCGAGCCTTCAGGTTCTGTGGCAGGACAAGAGTCTTCATCGACGTCCTGAGCAGGTTCTTGTTTTTCAGCAGCTGACCCATTGCTTTCCTCATCACCACCTTGTACAGAGTTCTGCTGTGCAGAAACACGGCTGTGACCAGAGAAAGTCCCAGAGATCAGACTCTCCACTTTACTGAGCGGAAATTCATACAGGGATTTGTAGAAGGATTTGGGAAAACCAAAGCAATCTGTTGCGGCTCTAACAGGTCCAGTGCCTGGGTACATCTGGATAACAGATCCAAATCCTTGGAGAGAAAATAAATAAATAAATAAATACAGGGAAATTACAATTCTTGAATTTAGGTTCCAAGATTTTTTTTTTTAAGCACAACAAGAATATGGCCCCACAGCATGTGTTTATTTTGGGTGGAGGATAAACAGATCATATTGTGTACAAAAATGGACATACTAAAATAATGTGGACCTCAGTAGCCAAGAATCACATTCTAGGAGCCAAGAAGGAATACACAGTTAAAGAAAGATTGGACAAATGAAAGACTGAATGAAGCAAATCAGATTAGGGAGCAAAGAGGGAATATGCAGAGGAAGAGAATGAAAAGAAAAAAAAAACAGACAAAGAAAAAAAAAGAAAAAAAGAAAAGGAAGAAAAGAAAAGAGAAAAAAAAAGAAAAAAAGAAAGGAAGAAAAAAAAAAAAGAAAAAAAGAAAAAAGGAAAAGAAAAGAAAAAGGAAAAAAAGGAAAAAAAAAGGAAAAGAAAAGAAAAAAGAAAAAAAGAGAAAGAAAAAAAGAAAAAAAGAGAAAGAAAAAAAGAAAAAAAGAGAAAGAAAGAAAAAAAAAAAGGAAGAAAAGGAAAAGAAAAAAGAAAAGAAAAAAAAGAAAAATGAAAAAGAAAGAAAGACAAAAAAGAAAGAAAAAAAGAAAAAAAGAAAAAAAAAAAAAGAAAAAAATAAAGGAAAAAAAAAAGAAAAGAAAAGAGAAAAGAATAGAGAAAAGAGAGAAAAAAAAGAGAAAAGAAAAAAAGGTAAAAGAAAAGAAAAAGGAGAAAATAAAAAAGTAGAGAAAAGAAAGGAAAACAGATTAGGGAGCCAAAAGGGATTACACAGAGTTGCGATTTTTCTGCTATAAATGTATATTTAAAGACCCAAGAAAAAAAATGTAATATATTGCATTGTACCAGTCCTTTGATGCAGTGGCTGCATTCACTTTTTCAGGCCTTTTTCCCTTGGTGATCCTGCCAGTAACACACTTCATGTCCTAGGATAACATTCACTGCACTGTACCCATGAGGTAGCAGCATTGTCATTCATGGGCAAGACTACAAACACCTCCACCCCTCCAACAACTGCACTATTTATCCATGACATAAGGGGAGGTGTTCTCTAGTTCTGAGACAAACAGTGGGTATAGAAAAGAATCTGAATGAAGACAGACACAGTTTTTGTTTTATCTAGCTGTATTTAGTGCATCCTATAACATTCGAAGTGAAAACACCAACATTTCAGGGTAAAAAAATAAATAAAAGAAACAGAATCACTTAATTGGAAAAAGAATCAGACCTGGAGCTCTCCACCCAATGCTTGATCTACTTCAGTTAGAGATTGCATTCGATTGCAAAGACATTGGGGTTCATGGGTCCCTGCTCTAGGTCCCATGCTCTATAAATTTGTTTAGATGTATCTTTGATTATCCCAGAAATTGTTTTCGTAGACCATTATCCACGAAATCTTCCTTTTAACCTGTGCTAGGAAAGCCGTGGGTTTTCTCCACGTTTCGGCGATAGTAAGTCTGGCTGGCAAGAAAATAAAGAATACAAAATCTTTGTGAACATCAGGAAATATCTTGATGGGTTCCTTTAAGTAGAGCTTTTTGGGGTGCCTGTGGAATTTGCAGCGCCGTAATGTACTGGAGCATTGAGAAGTCCCCATTCCAAAATCCCCTGATCTGGGGGCATTCCCACCATATGTGGTACATCAAGCCTCATACATACGGCACGTCCTCAAAAAGTAGGTTCCTAGATACGTACATCTTTGACATTTTGATTTAGTGACCCAATAGGGTCTCTTGAAAAGAAGGCCTCTGTCTCTGAAAACCAACTATCCAAAATTATGAAGGAGTCCCTTTTACAATGCTAGTGATCCTTCAGGTCTGCACATGCTAAAGTACTAACTTTCCATACATAAAACATGCAGACCATGAGATAGACAAGACCAGTAAATCCTGTGTATTACCTACACAATCATTACATAATTTATGACTGTCATAGGAACCTGCCATGGTTGTGTTCTCTACGAATATGAGCAACAAAGGAAAAACACGAACGCTCTTCGTGTCCTATTGTGTTCAACACCTCTGCAACATGACTGATCCTGGCTCCAGGCTGTATGTTTACTTACAGACACAGAGATTTAACTCTGCTCTGAACATTGCCATCAATGAAAAGGGCTGACGCAGTTAACATCAATATTACAAAAGAAGGGGAGCGCCGGACTAAGAGAAGTCATTATACTTCCAAATCCTTTTCGGAATTGTAAATGTTTTCAACACAGGGGCACTTGTAGAAAAGAACATTGTGAGAAGGTTAACAAAAAAATCTTCCATTTGTAATGTGAAAGAAAAATGGTCACCCTATTTCTCTAAAATGCTTTAGCACCTGTACAATATTAGTCAAAACCCCCCCCCCACACACACAAAATGCATGGCGAGTGCCTTCTGACAGCAATGTAGATGTGACACTGAAAGTATATGTAAACCTAGTCACTAAAATCTCATATCAGCTTTAAAGCAGACCTTCACCCTCTTCATCCAACTTTTCATTAGCTGCTCGCCTACAGGGACAAGTTATAATTTTTCACATACATCGTAAAATCTGCATTTTTTGCTAGAAAATTATTATTATTATTATACAGGATTTAAATAGCGCTAACAGGTTACTCAGCGCTTTACAATATAATGGGAGACAATACAGCAACAATACAATTCAATACAAGAGGGTTAGGAGGGCCCTGATCCTTGGGGCTTACAATCTAAGAGGGAGGGGCTAGTGGTACAAAAGGTAGTAACTGTGGGGGATGGACTGGTTGGAAGAGTAGAAGATTCCATTATTAGCTGAGGGCAGGATAGGCTTCCCTGAAGAGATAGGTTTTCAGAGATCGCCTAAAAGTGAGCAGAATAGGAGATAGTCTGATAAATTGGGGTAGAGAGTTCCAGAGGATGGGGAAGCTCTGGAGAAGTCCTGGAGACGAGCATGGGAGGAGGAGATGAGGGAGCTAGAGAGCAGGAGGTCGTGTGAGGAGCGGAGAGGACGGTTTGGGTGATATTTGGAGACAAGATTGGAGACGTAAATGGGGGCAGAGTTATAAATGGCTTTATATGTTATTGTTAATGTTTTGAATTTTATCCGTTGGCAATGGGAAGCCAGTGGAGGGATTGGCAGAGAGGGATGGAGGACACTGAGTGGAGGCCAGTGGAGGGATTGGCAGAGAGGGGTGGCAGATACAGAACGGTTAGTAAGGTGGATGAGTCTGGCAGCAGCATTCATGATAGACTGAAAAGGGGATAGCCTGCGATGAGGTCGGCCAATGAGGAGGGAGTTACAATAGTCAAGGTGAGATATAACAAGGGAGTGAATAAGTTGCTTAGTAGTTTCTGAGGTTAGGAACGGCGTATCTTGGAGATGTTGCGGAGGAGAAGTCTACAAGATTTGGACAGTGATTAGATTTGGGGGTGAAAGGACGGATTACACCTAGTACCCTGGCACGTGGGGAGGGACTGATGGTTGTATTATTGGTCTTGATGGAGAAGTCAGTGGGGAGGGGGCACGGGCTGGGGGGAATACTAAGAGCTCAGTTTTGGAAAGATTGAGTTTGAGGAAGTGGAGTGACATACATGCCGATATGTCACTTAGTAGGTTAGTAATGCGAGAGGAGACTGAAGGGGTGAGGTGAGGAGTAGAAAGATAGATTTGTGTGTCATCAGCATAGAGATGGTACTTGGGAGTTTATCACGTGACCAAGGGAGGAGGTGTAGATGGAGAAGAGAAGGGGTCCAAGGACAGAACCTTGAGGAACCCCTACAGAAGGAGGGAGTGGAGAGGAGGAGACAGAGTTATAGGTAATGCTGAAGGAGCGCTGCGATAGGTAGGAGGAGAACCAGGAGAGAGCAGAGTCTGGCAAAAATAGTTATAATCCTACACCCACCATTGATCCAGAGGAAGGCAAATAAACCCAGCAAAGCACGATCCAATTTGCTCCTGCAGGGAAAAAAAATTCCTTCCTGATCCGAGAGGCAATCGGATATTCCCTGGATCAACTTTACCTATAAACGTTAGTATCCAGTTATATTCTGTGTATCTAGGATAGAATCCAGGACTTTTTTAAAGCAATCCACTGAGCTGGCCAGAACTAACTCTTGAGGGAGTCGTCTATTCCACATTTTCACAGCTCTCACTATGAAGAAACCTTTCCATGTTTGGAGATTACATTACTTTTCCTCCAGATGTAAAGAGTGCCCCCTTGTCCTCTGTGATGACCCCAGGGTGAATAACTCTACACTGTTCTGGAAGCTGAGGCCTTGAAGGAAAAAAATGTCGATAGTTTTCATCACACATTTGTGCAGTCGTTTCAAATTAAAATTTTCAAGAAAAAAAAATCACACACCTAAATTTTAGTGCACAAAAACACAATATAATACCCATTTTTTGCTAAAATATAAAGGACAATATTGCATCGAGCAAATAGATACCAAACATGTCAAGATTTAAAATTGCGCATACCTCTGAAATGGCAACAAACAATGGTATCTAAAATTGTCCATAGGGGATGCTTTTAAAGTCTTTATAGGTTACCAGTTCAGAATTAACTGTGAGTTCTGGTGCTAGAAGTATTGTTCTCACCCCAACATGTGTGCTAATACCTGACATGTGTGGTGCAATCACCATTTACATACGCACGCCAGACCTTCATGTGTGTTTGCATTTGTGTGCATGCACAGGAATGTTTTTAATTTTTTTGTTTTTTTTTAAACTTTTGCAAGAGAAGGGAGGAGGGATACAAAGAAAAGAAAGTATCAAGTCAAAGGCCCTAGAGTTAATAGAACATTTTGGGACATCCTCTAGCTTCATATATCAACTTATACAATGGTAAGGTTTGATTGATAACCCTCTTCCATAACCCAATGTGTAAGGTCCTCGTACGGGTCCAATTGAGTACAATAGTCTTACGGGCATAATAAATTAAAAGGCGAAAGGAAGTGCTCAGAGATGGTAGACATTTCCACATCCTCAAAATTTTCCTAATGGACACCATTAAGGGCAACAAATATTGGGAAGGTCAAAGGTATCAGGAATAAAAACCGTCACCTACGACCAAAAGGGTCATATCCGATTACATCCCCAAACCATATGTAGAAAATCACCTGTCTCACATTCACATTTATGACAAACGGGAGTGACCCTCCTATACGTTTTAAACAAACGGGCCGGAGTGTAGTACACTCTATGTAAATAATGTAATTGAATAAGCTTGTCTTTGGCTGATATCACGGTCTCAGTGTGGGAATTAAACAACTCCTGCCAATTTTCAGGGCAAACATCAGGAATATCTCCCAACCACTTGTTCTGAATATGCAAAAAGGTGGGAGTCTGGTCTGTCCAAAAGCAAAGAGTAATAGGAGGAGATCAGCCCTGAATGAACTGGACGGAGAATGGCTCGTTCAAGTTTTGAATTAGTAAGGAAAACGTTGTGGAGACCAATCTGAGCCTCTATAGTGTGTCTACGTTGTGCGTAGTGGGAGGACCATTGCAAGAAGACACAAACCATGGCGTAGTTGCGCAAAAGATCTGAACGTGCCCACCTCGTACAGTTGCTGTAGGTAGATTAACCCTTGTCTTGCCCATAAGTGACCACAGGGGAGAGAGGTGAAATGTGGTAGTCGTAGATTATTCCATAGTGGTTAATTAAGAGAACAAATATGGTCTTGTTCAGCTGAGGCAATAGAACATAGTTTATAAATATGGAGGGACATACCAAGAATAGAGACACCACCTGTAGTATGTAAGGATTCTAAATAACAAATTAGATAGGGTTTCAAGACTATCGCAGCTTCCATCGAGGTTGCTACGTTGTGCAATTGTGGGAACATCCACCTGTAACAGAACCAGACCCCGACTGCACTACGTTATTTCCGTTCGACTCCCGCTTCCCTGTCCGAACACAGATCCACAGACACCACCGCTGACCACACAAGACGAGACAGCACCAGAAAGTGGGCTGCTTAACACAGACACAAGATATATACATTCAAGGGAACAACCCACCTCCAGGCATAATGACACAGGGCGGGGCAAACCAAAACTAGTAACCAGAGACACACAGCTGACACCCCCCACCAAGCTAATACACAAACACATACATCCCATAATAGTTTGCTCCCAAGCCAGACACACAATAGAACAATGGGACAACCACATGACATTAAACAATGAACAACCTACACACCCCACCTATACATGTTTACACAATATCAGGACATTCCACCCTTTGCCCCTAACAGGCACAGGGTGACTTACACATAAGAGGGATATGGGGAGCTGAGACAGGGGTCTCCCCACCTCTCCAAAGGGGGCTGTGTTCCATGGGCCCCCCCACCAAAAGTCACTCTTGTCACACCACCAATGTACATAGAAAAGTTGGGTGATATAGTAATACAATCTCAAATTAGGAAGTGCCAAACCTCCCCTTTTAGCGGGTAGTTATAGAGTGATCAAAGACTGGAGTTCAGCTTTAATGTAATTGTCATTAAAAACCTTTGACACTTCTGAAATGCTTGTAATTATACCTCAGTATACCATAGTAACATCTGACAAAAAGATCTAAAAACACCGAAGCAGCACACTTTGTGAAAATTAATATTTTTGTGTCATTCTCAAAACGCTTGGCCGGGTCTGCACAATCACTTTAAATTGGAGGCCTTACGTCAAGCATGGCCAACGCTAACTATGGCTTAGGTTTCCACCGATCTTTTACGATGCTTCAAAGACTGAACAGATTAAATGTACAAAATATATGTTGCTTTAATGTCTTACCTCCCATGCGCTCCATAACGGAACCCAGCACTAAACCAGCGCACGTTTCCATGACAATCACTTGACTGCCCGCGTGAATATTCCCCAACGTCAGCATCTGTGCCAATGTATCATAACGAAGCTGGCTGGCAAGATAAAAGAAAAACCATGATCTTTCCACTCCACGGAACATTTGTATTTGATAGATATTGGATCTTAATTCTGGATTTTAGAGGAAAAAAGAGATTGAAAGAGGCACTGTAGCCATTCAGGATAAACTGTAGAAAAGTTATTTCCTGGGGGATCTGTACCAAATGCTGTCATCACACAATGAGTCAATGCTGTAATAAGGTCATTTTAATACCAAGCACTTCAAAGCTCTGTGTGGACATACGGGAGAAAAAGGCTTTAGTTTAACCACTTGCACTGCTCCCGTCTGGCCGTTTATGTACATGGGCCGGACGGGAGCAGTGCAGGAGCGGGTTGCCGCTCATAAATGGCACCCGTATGTTCAAGCTCTGCGCACTCCCAGGGAGTAAGCAGCACCGCAACCCAGTGCCTGCTGACACAGTGGAACACCGATCGCTGTACGGGACCTCTGTTTGAGGTCCCGGTCATGTGATCACTGATTGGCCAATCAGTGATCACATGAACAGTAGTAAACAAGATGTCACTTCCTGCCATCATTGCTAACTGCTTGTGAAATCTGTGATTGATCACAGAGGTCACATGGTACAAGGCTATTCACAACAGCCTTGTACCATGTGACAAGCTGTGACCAATCACAGCTCACACAGTATTTCTCAATGGCTGCAAGAATACAGTCAGAGAGAAGGAGAAATGATTGCTTTTACAGCCTTTATGGGTGTAAAAGCAATCAGTGTAAAAAAAAAAAAAAAATCTTCATCACCCGCCACAAGTAGTACAGTGTCACTATGGTGACACTGTACTGCTAGGATGACAGCATGTTAAAAAAAATAAATCTAAAAAAACACATTTTTTGGAAAAATTATAATTTTTGGTTATAAAACTAATTTGGGTTTTTATTTTTTTACTAAAACGATAACTGAATACATTTTGGCCAAGATTTATGATGAAATACTATTTATTTGCAAAATGTTATAAGAAACACTTTTTTTCAAAATTTTTGGACTTTTTCATTTATATAGCAAAAAAAATAAAAATTCCAGTGGTGAATAAATACCACCAAAATAAAGTTTTATCTTTCTAAAAAAAAAATGCTAAAAAATTCATATGGGTACAGTGTTGCATGACCGCGCAATTGTCATTCAAAGCGTGATAGCGCTGAAAGCTGAAAATTGGCTTGGGCAGGAAGGGGGGGAAAGTGTCCGGACTGGAAGGGGGGGGAAAGTGTCCGGACTGGAAGGAAGGGGGGGGAAAGTGTCCGGACTGGAAGGAAGGGGGGGGAAAGTGTCCGGACTGGAAGGAAGGGGGGGGAAAGTGTCCGGACTGGAAGGAAGGGGGGGGAAAGTGTCCGGACTGGAAGGAAGGGGGGGGAAAGTGTCCGGACTGGAAGGAAGGGGGGGGAAAGTGTCCGGACTGGAAGGAAGGGGGGGGAAAGTGTCCGGACTGGAAGGAAGGGGGGGGAAAGTGTCCGGACTGGAAGGAAGGGGGGGGAAAGTGTCCGGACTGGAAGGAAGGGGGGGGAAAGTGTCCGGACTGGAAGGAAGGGGGGGGAAAGTGTCCGGACTGGAAGGAAGGGGGGGAAAGTGTCCGGACTGGAAGGGGGGGAAAGTGTCCGGACTGGAAGGGGGGGAAAGTGTCCGGACTGGAAGGGGGGGAAAGTGTCCGGACTGGAAGGGGGGGAAAGTGTCCGGACTGGAAGGGGGGGAAAGTGTCCGGACTGGAAGGGGGGGAAAGTGTCCGGACTGGAAGGGGGGGGAAAGTGTCCGGACTGGAAGGGGGGGAAAGTGTCCGGACATGAAGGGGGTGAAAGTGTCCGGACATGAAGGGGGTGAAAGTGTCCAGACTGGAAGGGGGGGGGGGGGGGGAAGTGTCCGGACTGGAAGGGGGGGGGGGGGAAGTGTCCGGACTGGAAGGGGGGGGGGGGGAAGTGTCCGGACTGGAAGGGGGGGGGAAGTGTCCGGACTGGAAGGGGGGGGGGAAGTGTCCGGACTGGAAGGGGGGGGGGAAGTGTCCGGACTGGAAGGGGGGGGGAAGTGTCCGGACTGGAAGGGGGGGGGGAAGTGTCCGGACTGGAAGGGGGGGAAAGTGTCCGGACATGAAGTGGTTCAGCTTTAAACATTCCAGGTACGCTCTTCAAATGAAATGGTGACTATTTGTGATATACTTAAAAGAGAAGTTCAGGAAAAAAAAATCTATCATACTCTGCTAGGTGGATGCAGCATCGGTCCAATTCTGCATCTGTCGCCCGCCACCGCTAAGATCGAGAACTGAGTGATCAAAGACTGCTGATCGCTCAGTTCTTGGTCTTCCGTGAGCAAAGAGCCGGTGACTATCAGTATGGGTTCAAATTGCCCCACAAAAGGTAGTGATTTTAGGTATCTGCACATTTGTATGAGTACTTGTGCAAATGCTGAGTATCGGCACGGATACCGGTATCGGTGCAATCCTACCACTTACCATGAAAGCTTCAATGAGCCGATTTTGCAGTTATTACAAGTTCATTGTGTACAATGGATAGATATATGTAATATCTTTTTTTTCCCAGCAAAGAATGCACACAAAAACATCAAGCAAAACGCAATGCACTACCAATTACCTGACTGCATTTATCAAGAGCTCTCTTTTTTCATGCACAATACCAGAAATCACAGGGCTCCTTACCAGATTTTCCCGGGCTCTCTCGCATAATACATCATTGCAAGGATCCTCGTAGATGGCTTTAAAATGGAGATATTTGCGTCGTATCTGGGGATTGAAGAAAGTCATGTCACTTGTCTCGTCCTTACAAAAAGGTATTATTGAACTAGAATAAGAAAATGTAACTGGCTTTATCTACATTTAATGAAAGTATTCCAAAAGGATTGCAACAAACGTGAGCAAATTGATTTACTAGAATGGTGGCTGAAAGGAGAAGACCTGTATACTGCAGGTTTACCTGAATTCACTTTCGCCCATATACAAAGTAAATGGTGGATCTTCAAGCCTTTATTAGTAACAAATCTAATGCATCATTTCAACTCCAGCCAAAACCCTTCTAGTTCTGGAGAGATATGGGGGGGGGGGGGGGGGGAGGGTTAAAGCCTCAAGTTTTTTGTTTATCCAACCATATCCTATTAGTTGCCGGAATGAAGGAGAAACGGGAAGTAAGAAAATGTCCTGAAGCAAAGTGAAATCCTCATCTTGATAGTGGCCTCTGGTATTTGTATCCACTCTAGGAGATCTACCCTCTAATGCAGGCCATAGACAGGGAGAAAACCGGCCAAAAAAACGGCCGAAAGAATAATCGGCCAATTTTCGGAACGTTAGTGGGTGAATTTGTCGGCCGTTTTTCGTGATTTTGACACATTTTTTTAATCGGCTATGTTGGAAAAAAACCGGCCGATTTTCACGGCAGTGATAGGCAAATCGGCCGATCTTTTTACCGATTAAAAAAATGCTCATGAGCCGTGACCTGCGAGAAGAAGGAAAAGAAGAAAATGAAGAAATAGAATATGAAGAAGAAGGAGAAGAAATAGAATATGAATAATAAGAAAAAGAATAGAATATGAATAAGAAGAAGAAGAAATAGAATATGAAGAAGAAGAAGAAATAGAATATGAATAAGAAGAAAAGAATATGAATAATAAGAAAAAGAATAGAATATGAATAAGAAGAAGAAATAGAATAGAATATGAATAAGAAGAAATAGAATATGAAGAAGAAGAAGAAATAGAATATGAATAATAAGAAGAAAAAGAATAGAATATGAATAAGAAGAAATAGAATATGAAGAAGAAGAAGAAATAGAATATGAATAAGAAGAAGAAATAGAATATGAATAAGAAGAAATAGAATATGAAGAAGAAGAAGAAATAGAATATGAATAAGAAGAAGAAATAGAATATGAATAAGAAGAAGAAATAGAATATGAATAAGAAGAAAAAGAATATGAATAATAAGAAAAAGAATAGAATATGAATAAGAAGAAGAAATAGAATATGAAGAAGAAGAAATAGAATATGAAGAAGAAAAAGAAAAAAAAGAATTTCAGTCCGCTATTATATTTGACATTTAAAAGTATTGCGGTTGCAACAATGTATCTATTTGTATCCGCATAGAAACATCTGTATCCGAAATGGATACAAATAGATACAATGTTGCAACTTTGCTATACTTTTAAATGTCAAATATAATAGCGGAGCTCTCTGCAGGGACATTGCTGGCTGTAGACGGGACGAAAATTGGCTGATTTTTTTTTACCAATGGTGGTAATGCCGGCCGATTGAACGACCAATTTGTTGTTTTTCAAAAAAAAAAAACAAAACAAAAAAAAAAACGCCGGTTTTCTCCCCGTCTATGGCCTGCATTACTCCTGTTATGTTGGCCATTGTAAATATTTCCGATACAAGATTTCTACTCATTTTGTTTTGGTAACCAGGAAAGAAAGTGAATCAGTTAAAATCTTATCATTTGGAGTCAAGGTGAAAAAAAAAAAAAAAAAAAAAAAAATTCAAAAAAGGAGACCATCCACCCCATAGGACCAAGTCCAGGGTAAAGAAGAAACCATAGAGGTGGGACTTTAAAGTGTGCTGAGATGGCAGATATAATAATATGCAATTATATAGTAGAAACACAAATTATGACAAAAATTTTAAATATCGCATTAAAAGTCAATATGCAAATCCAAAACGGACACCCATGTATTTCTATGAACTAGAGGATGATCATCTGTTTACATCCATTTTTTTGAATGGAAGAAAACCCTGTTTTTCTTCCGTTAAAAAAAACAAACAAAAAAAAACAAAAAACCCCTTGGAACGGACGAAAAACAGATGTAAATGGATAAAAGCGGATGTAACTGGACATAATCCGTTTTTGCGTTGGTAATGGATGTAAAAAAACTGATGTAAATGGATGAAAACCGGATGTGTTTCTTCTTGGAAAAAACATGATTTAACTGATGAAAAAAAAAACGGAACCCATGTGAAAGGACACTACATGTGTTTCAATTGCTTTTTTTTCTGCATCCAAAACGCACAGAAAGTAGGTTATATGGTTGCAATGTCATAGGTCACATCAGTGCTTGCAGTCCCGGTGCGTTCTGGTTGCAGAAAAAAAAAAAGTAGGGCAGCACAGTGGCTAAATGGTTAGCACTTCCTCCTGGCAATACTAGGGTCATTGGTTAGAATTCCAACCACGGCACCACCTGCCTGGAGTTTGCATGTTCTCCCTGTGCCTGCATGGGTTTCCTCCGGGTTCTGGTTTCCTCCCACACTCCAAAGACATGCTGGTACGTTAACTGGATCCTGTCTAAATTGCCCCTAGTATGTGTATGTATGAATGTAAGTTAGGGACCTTAGATTGTACACCCCCACCAGGGACAGATGTGAATGTACAAAATATATATATAATTTATAGTTACAATTTATGGAGATATATATCTATATAGATCTCTATCTATATATCTCTCTATCTATATATATATATATATGCATAAATTGATGGCACTATGTAAGTACCTGTAATAAAGTGGAGGGGGCACTTAAGATTAGTTAGGTTTAGGCTGGAATTCTATTTTAAAGCTGTATTAAATCCAAAACCACAAATATATTGCAGCTTACCAATCATGCGATGTGGTGGCTGCATTAGTTTTTTTTTTTTTTTTTTTTTTTTTTTGAGACTTCCCCCCTCCTCTGTGTTCCCCTGGTGGTATGGCCATTAACACACCTCCTGTATTAGAGTGCCTCTACTCTGGATGAAGGAGCATTTTTGAACTGCAGCATTGTCAGTCTGGGGGGAGGGGAGTGTTAGATGGACTACTAAATTTAGGTACACTAACACATTGAAGCCAAACTCCAGCTAACACTGCAGTTATTATTACTATACAGGATTTGTATAGCGCCACCAGTTTGCTCAGCGCTTTACAAAATTAAGGCAGACATTACAGTTACAATACATTTTGGTACAAGAGGAATCAGAGGGCCCGGCTCGTTAAAACTTACAATCTAGGGAGATACAGCAGTTTTTTTTTTTAAGATCATCATAAACAGCACAAATAATAAAAACAAATAAAAGTTGAATGAACAAATAGTCCCACTCCAAAAATTGTGTGAAATATATAAAAAGTGTCAAAATTTTTTTTTTTTAAATTCAGAAAAACAAAAAATATAAAGTTAAAAAACAAAAAAAAGTCTTTGTTCAAAAAAAGTGTGCTTCCACCATGAACCAGGGCTCCAACCAACATATACCGCACTCACCAGATTCTGGTGAAGTAAACGCCTTTTGGATATTTTAGGGATCCTAGACCCTTCTTTTCAGAGTCTCTGAAAACACCCTGTGGGAGGGACGAAACGCGTAGACGCACTTCCGGTGAGTGGAATGCACACCGTAGCGCTGCGTTTCAAGCGGCCATCTTGTGGTTCTGTGTATACACACTCTGTCATCTTCTGCCAAGCTGTGGGATTTCTGATGCTGTCCTGGATGCAATGAGAGTTGCGATAGCCTTTTGGAGGCAATAAAACATGCTGGTTTTTATTCTATCAAATGTGAGTGGCCTGGTGTTGCCATTATTACATGCTGGGTGTTGCAGTATTACACTAGATGTGTTTTTATTTCTCCTACACTATTTTGGAGCCTGTCTGGGAGGAGAAGTTTGGAGGTACTAGAAGGTGGATTAAATGTCTCATATGGTGGAGTGGAGGTCTGGAGGCTGAAAAGAAGGGTCTAGGATCCCTAAAATACCTAAAAGGCGTTTACTTCACCAAAATCTGGTGAGTGCGGTATATGTTGGTTGGAGCACTGGTTCATGGTGGAAGCACACTTTTTTTTGAACAAAGACTTTGTTTTTTAACTTTATATTTTTTGTTTTTCTGAATTAAGAAAAAAAAAATTTTTTTGACACTTTATATATTTCACACAATTTTTGGACTATTTGTTCATTCTACTTTTATATGTTTTTATTATTTGCGCTGTTTACGATAATCTTATATTTTTTGGTGTTTATTGCACTTATGTACAGCAGCGTTTAATTTATTTATTAATTGGGAATATGCATTTCTTTGGTGCCGGGGATTTATGACTATTAGTTTTTTTTTCTTTTTACCCCTTTTAGGATAAAGATTTTTCATAAATAAGATCTGATTATTGTAAGTGCCCCAGTCAGTGGTAAATGGTTTGCCTCAACACTGTAATTGCTACATTTGTAGGAGAGCTTGTTCTGTTGGAAAACAACAGACTTACGGGCCAGATCACCAGGTGAGAATAAAGGAAAGCCAGCCTAAAGAAAACAAAGGCAGCCATCACCTAAGAATTGGTAAGCTGCAATATAGTAAATGCCTGCTTTTGGGTTTAATACCGCTTTAAGAACATCTGAGCTGCACTTTGAGGTTTGTTGCATAGTGAATAATCTTGTTTTTGACCCGTGTACAACAAGTCATCATTCATTTATAATATTGTGGAATATTTTCCTGCAAAACAGCAGCTGACTTTCATTAATACCAGCTGAAGATATGGAAAATGTCAGTTGGTAATCTTACGAGTTATCCATTTATGAACAGGAAAAAAGTCCATTGAAGCAGTAACAAGACCAGCAAATACTGACGTGTTTCATGAAAAGGTCTTCACATGACAACAGGTAAACTGTGTGTGACTAACGACTCTGCTGAATAGGATAATTGCTTATAGCTGTGGGGCAGACGGAAATCCTAGCTACACTTTCCTTCTATACTGTCATATACTGTCTGGGATTGGCTTGTATCCATATTAATATTTATGGCACGGATACATTTCTGTTGTACTTGTTCTAGAGTTAAAGCCCAACTCTGGGAAAATTAAAAATTATCCACTGCGGTAGGACTGCATCGCACTGGAAGGGCTAACTGCTTGTTTAGGTGCAGGGGACACAAAAAAGAAGATCTACCGTATTTTTCGCTCCATAAGACGCACCTGACCATAAGACGCACCTAGGTTTTAGAGGCAGAAAACAGGAAAAAAAAAATTCTGAACTAATGGACTGCAGACATAGTACAGGAGATGACCAGAGACTGTGGACAGCACAGGGATGACCAGAGACTGTGGACAGTACAGGAGATGACCAGAGACTGCGGACAGCACAGGGATGACCAGAGACTGCGGACAGCACAGGGATGACCAGAGACTGCGGACAGCACAGGGATGACCAGAGACTGCGGACAGCACAGGGATGACCAGAGACTGCGGACAGCACAGGGATGACCAGAGACTGCGGACATAGTACAGGAGATGACCAGAGACTGCGGACAGCACAGGGATGACCAGAGACTGCGGACAGCACAGGGATGACCAGAGACTGCGGACAGCACAGGGATGACCAGAGACTGCGGACAGCACAGGGATGACCAGAGACTGCGGACAGCACAGGGATGACCAGAGACTGCGGACATAGTACAGGAGATGACCAGAGACTGTGGACAGTACAGGAGATGACCAGAGACTGTGGACAGTACAGGAGATGACCAGAGACTGTGGACAGTACAGGAGATGACCAGAGACTGCGGACAGCACAGGGATGACCAGAGACTGCGGACAGTACAGGAGATGACTGCTGACCTTTGGGGAGGGGGGGAGCGGGTACCTGAATTTGACAGGTACCCGCTCTTACTTCCGCGGAGTTGTTCTTTGACCTTACCTGTTCCTCTATCCAGCCGCGCGCTGTCTTCCCGGCTTCTGTAATGGCGCTCGGCATTATTATTATTATTATTATTATTATACAGTATTTATAAAGCGCCAATAGTTCGCTCAGCGCTGTACATTACAAAGGGAGACAGAACATGTGACAGAACAATACCAATACAATGCAAAACATGAGGGGATCAAGGGCCCTGCTCTTTCAAGCTTACAATCTAGGAGGGAGGGGGTGGTGGCACAGGAGGAGATAGCTGTGGGGGATGGAGTGGTAGGAAGAGTGGAGGAGGGAGGCAAGTTAGCAGGGGGTGGGGTAGGCTTCCCTGAAGAGATGGGTTTTCAGGGTGCGCCTAAAGGAGAGGAGAGTAGGTGATAATCTGATGGGTTGGGGCAGGGAGTTCCAGAGGATGGGTGACACCCTGGAGAAGTCCTGGAGGCGGGCATGGGAGGAGGAGACCAGGGAACTAGAGAGAAGGAGGTCTTGTGAGGAGCGGAGTGTGCGTGTTGGGCGGTACTTGGATATTAGGTCAGTGATGTAGTTCGGGGCAGTATGGTGGACAGCTTTGTACGTCAGCGTTAGGATTTTGAATTTGATCCGTTGCGCAATCAGAAGCCAGTGGAGGGATTGGCAGAGGGGGGTGGCGGAGACAGAGCGGTTGGAAAGGTGAATGAGTCTGGCAGCCGTGTTCAGGATGGACTGAAGAGGGGATAGCCAGCGGCGAGGCAGGCCAGTGAGGAGGGAGTTGCAGTAGTCGAGTCGTGATATGATGAGGGAGTGGATGAGCTGTTTAGGCATGACAGCCGGGTGCCTAGTGCACATGAGCGAGAAGCACTTGCGCTTTGAGATTGGTCCGGCGGCTTCTGGGATCTGTCATGTGTCCCAGGTACGGCCTTACCATTCACAAAAAGCACCGCTTCTTGCGCATGCGCACTTGGCACCCGGCTGTCAAGCCCAGCGCCCACACTACAGAAGCCGGGAAGACAGCGCGCCGCTGGATAGAGGAACAGGTGAGGCCAAAGAACAACTCCACGGAAGTGGGAGCGGGTACCTGTCAAATTCAGGTACCTGCTCCCCCCCCTCCCCAAAGGTCAGCAGTCATCTCCATAAGGTCCCGCTGCAGAGCTGAGCGGCCGGCCCGGTATTCTGACACGGCGGCGGTGGAAATACCGGACCGGCCGCTAAATATTCGCTCCATAAGACGCACTAACATTTTCCCCCCTTTTTTAGGGGGAAAAAAAGTGCGTCTTATGGAGCGAAAAATATGGTACTTACCCGATTCTCCATGCACTGCTAAACTGATCCCCAGCAGAGTCTTCTCCCCTATGCTCCAATGGTCTAAGGTCCTGACATAATCAATACCAATGCAGAATACATAGCCCTGCAATGGAGGTGATAATGCCGGGATACAGTTCACTGAGAGCATGGGAGCACCATCTGCCATGGGAATGGAGGATTAGGTAAGGTAAAAACTGGAAACAATTCTCCTCTAGATCAGTGGTCTCCAAACTGCGGCCCATGGGCCGAATGCAGCCCTTTGCTTGCCTGTCTGGCCCTCGGGGTACTATTCCTCCCACTGACCCAAACAAGGAGGCACCATTTCTTCCACTAGCACCAACTATGGGGCACAATTCCTCCCACAGATTTAAACAATTAGGTACTATTCCTCCAAACTAATACCAATGATGGGGCACCATTCCTCCCACTGATACTAATGATGGGGCACCATTCCTCCCACTGATACTAATGATGGGGCACCATTCCTCCCACTAATACCAATGATGGGGCACCATTCCCTCCACTGATACCAATGATGGGGCACTATTCCTCCCACTGACACCAATGATGGGGCACTATTCCTCCCACTGACACCAATGATGGGGCACTATTCCTCCCACTGACACCAATGATGGGGCACCATTCCTCCCACTAATACCAATGATGGGGTACTATTCCTCCCACTGATACCAATGATGGGGCACTATTCCTCCCACTAATACCAATGATGGGGCGCTATTCATCCCACTGACACCAATGATGGGGCACTATTCCTCCCCCTGATACCAATGATGGGGCACTATTCTTCCAAGTAATACCAATGATGGGGCACTATTCCTCCCACTGATACCAATGATGGGGCACTATTCTTCCAAGTAATACCAATGATGGGGCACTATTCCTCTCACGAATACAAATGATGGGGAAGTATTCTTCCCACTGAAACCAATGATGAGACACTATTCCTCCCACTGACACCAATGATGGGGCACTATTCCTCCCACTAATACCAATGATGAGACACTATTCCTCCCACTGACACCAATGATGGGGCACTATTCCTCCCACTGACACCAATGATGGGGCACTATTCCTCCCACTGACACCAATGATGAGTCACTATTCCTCCCACTGACACCAATGATGAGTCACTATTCCTCCCACTAATACCAATAATGAGACACTATTCCTCCCAATGAAACCAATGGTGGGGCACTATTCCTCCCACTGACACCAATGATGGGGCACTATTTTTCCTACTGATACCAATGCTAGGGCACTTGTCCTCCCACTGACACCAATGATGGGGCACTATTCCTCCAACTGACTACAAGCACTATATCATTTTGTTTGCTCCTACTGATGCAACTACAGTGCTCTCAGTCAACCAAAACGGTAATAAACCTCAAACCTGAATATTTAAGAAAGTAAAATTGAGGTTTTGGCATTCTAAAGAGAATGTGTGCACAATTATTAGGCAACTAAATGAAAAATTAAAATGTTTCCATCTCACTTGTTTAGTTTCATCTGTTTTTCAAATACACATTTCTGAAATAAAATAAAAAAATAAAATCAGTGACCGATATAGCCACCCTTCTTTTCAATAACAGTCATAAGCCTTTCATTCATGAAGTTTGTCAGTTTCCTGATCTGTTGACGATCAACTTGTTGTGCAGCAGCAACCACAGCCTCCCAGACACTGCTCAGAGAGGTGTACTGTTTTCCTACATCGTAAATCTCTCTTTTAAGAAGAGCCCACATGTTTTCAATAGGGTTTAGGACAGGTGAGGAAGAGGGCTAATGGCATTATTCTTTCATCTTTAGGCCTTTACTGGCTAGCCATGCAGTGGAGTACTTCGATGCATGTGATGGCACACTGTCCTGCATAAATATCATGGTCTTCTTGAAAGATGCAGACTTTTTCCTGTACCACTGCTTGAAGAAAGCGTCTTCTAAAAACTGGCAGTAGGTTTGGGAGTAGATTTTGAGTCTATCTTCAACCTGAAAGAGGTCCAACAAGCTCATCTTTAACCAGCCCATACACCAGTACCCCACCCTCCATCTTGCTGGCATTGGAGTCGAAGTGGAGCTCTGTGCCCGTTGCGGGTCCAGCCATGGGTCTGTCAAGAGTCACTCTTATCTCATCAATCCATAAAACCTTTGAAAGATCTGTGTTCAGATATTTCTTGGCCCAGTCTTGAAGTTTCAACTTATGTGTCTTGTTCAATGGTGGTCGGGTTTAAGCCTCCCTTACCTTGGCCATGTGTCTGAGCATGGAAAACCTTGTACTTCTGGGCACTCCAGGTAGGTTGCAGTTCTGGAATATGAGAGGAGGATAATGGGTTCCTGGTAGCTTCACGTTTGATTCTTTTCAAATCTTTGCCAGTTCATTTTCGTCTTTGTCTCAACCCGTTCTTGGGACCGTTGACTATTTCCAACAAACGGTTTGATGGTTCTGTGATCACGCCGCAATTTCTGAACAATTTGAAGAGTGCTGCATCCCTATGAAAGACTTTACAATTTTTGACTTATCAGAGTCAGTTATAGTGCTCATGCTGATGGGTACTGCAAATGGGTACACCCCAATGGATGTCAGAAAACTTTTACTTTCCTTTCAGAATCAACATTTTCTGTGGGACACTATACTACAAAATCATACAAATGCAGGCCATTGATTGCAAACAAGATTTGGTAATTTGCACTCACAAATAAAGTATTTTTTCTAATAAATTCAAATTCATTCAAGACCATGTTGCAAAAATGAATACACCCCAATGAAAGTCTTAGGAGAAAAGCTACATTTTAGACAACAAAATCCTAATTAACAAGAATTCAACTACAGGGGAGTCTAATCATTCATTAAACAGGTGTTCAGCAGACAGCTGATTATAAAAAGGGCATTACTTAAAGAAAACCCCTTCCCATTTCATGCCGTCAGAAATTGCACCACATGGAAGAGAAATGTCACAAGGCCTGAGAATTACGATCTCCAGAAATAACCAGGAAAATGCAGAGCAGAAGGGGTTAGGGATTGGATGGGGGGGGGGGGGGGTGGATGGATAGTGTATAGGTTGGGGGAGAGGGGGGGGGGGGGGACAAGGGGATGAGACGATAAATGTTTTGATAATATGCTAAGGTGTTAATGAGTATGTTTGTATAACTTGTTTATCTGAAGAATTTATAAATATTTAACTTTAAAAAACAAGGCCTGAGAAAGAAAATTTCTTTACACAAGAAAAGTGAAGGCTACAAGATCAGCAAAGCTTTACTTATCAGTAAGAATACTGTAGCAAAAGTGATACGAAAATTGAACAAATATGGAACTGCAACCATATCACAGAGACATCCAAGCTGTCCATGGAAGTAACTACCTCAACAGAAGTGTCTTCTGATGAGAAGGATTAAAGAAAATCATCATGCAAGTTCACTGCACTTAGCTAAAGAAGTAAAAAGTCAAACTTGGGTGACTGTTTCCCGTGACACAATACGGCATACATGGCAGAGAAATAGCATGCATGGGTGTTGTCCATGAAGGAAGCCTCTCCTAAAACCCATGCACAAAAAAGCCCGCCTAGAATTAGCCAGGGCCCATGCTGAAAGAAGTCGACTACTAGGAGTCTGTACTCTGGAGTGATGAGACCAAGAAAAATGTTTTTGGAACTGATGGCGTCAAAACTTTATGGTGTCTCAAAGGTGAGAAGTACAAAGAAAAATGCATGGTGCCTACTGTGAAATATGGTGGTGACAGTGTCCTTCTGTGGGAATGCATGAGTGCTGCTGGGGTTGGGGAGCTGCATTTCATTGATGGTATCATTAATTCACAGATGTACTGCTCTATGTTGAAAGAGAAGATGCTACCATCGCTCCATGCCCTTGGTCGTCGTTCACTTTTCCAACATGATAATGATCCAAAACACACATCTACGGCCACTGTTGCAATTCTGAAGAAGAACCGGGCGAAAGTGATTCAGTGGCCAAGTATTTCTCCTGATCTGAACCCAATCCAACACCTATGGGGAATTCTGAAGAGAAATGTTGAGCATCACTCTCAATCCAGAATCCAGGCTCTAAAAGAGGTCGTTCTTGAAGAATGGAAAAAGATTGATGTTGCAATATGCCGCCAATGTGTTCAATCCATGACTAGAAGACTTTGTGCTGTCCTTACAAATCTTGGAGGTCATACAAAATAGAGTAGTTTTTTTCTTCAACTAATTTGAGTAAAACTGCAGATTTTGTAATCCAAGTTATATTGTTAACCTTACTTTCATGCAAATGTTCTATAAAAACTCAAGTTTTGTAAAAATTTTGGAAACTGTTCTTGCGTTTATTGAGATACTGATTAAAATCTTACAAAAAGGGGTGCACTCATTTATGCCGAGCACTAAGTCCTCATGCACACTGGACATTTTTACAGCGGCTGTTTTTGGCTTTTGACGTTTTTTTCTACAGCCAGTAAACTCCCCAGCATGTTATCCTATTTGTCCATACACACACAGACTGTAATCAACGTGATTTTGGCAGGGATGTTTTTATTGGCTGGAAAAAACTCCCCAGGACTAGCGGGTTTCTAGAGGAATTTTTAGCTATAAAAATGCTCCAATGCTGAAAAATGCAGTGTTTTTGACCAAAAAAAGAAAAAAAAAAAAAAACCCCGCTAAAAAAAATGCAAACCCGGAAAAACGCAGCTAAACGCTAAAAAAAACAAAAAACGCCAATATGCTAAAAAAAAGCTGAAAAACTCACATTTTTAACATGACTTTACACAGCTAACGTTACCAGTGTTATCAAAACACTCCATGTGCATGGAGCCTAAAGCAGGCCATAGACGGGTTGAAAACCAGCCGTTTAAAAAAAAAAAAAAAAATCAGTCGTTCGATGGGCTGACGTAACGGTAAAAAAAAAAAAAATCGTCCGATTTTCATCCCGTCTATGGCAGGCATTTAACCCCATATTTACTTCTGTCCCTTGCAGAGACAGGGGAGCAATACATATAAGAAGAATAAAAGAAGAAGAATGAGAAGGAGAAGGAGAAGGAGAAGGAGAAGGAGAAGGAGGAGGAGAAGACTGAGGAGAAGACTGAGGAGAAGACTGAGGAGAAGACTGAGGAGAAGACTGAGGAGAAGACTGAGGAGAAGACTGAGGAGAAGACTGAGGAGAAGACTGAGGAGAAGAATGAGGAGAAGAATGAGGAGAAGAATGAGGAGAAGAATGAGGAGAAGAATGAGGAGAAGAATGAGGAGAAGAATGAGGAGAAGAATGAGGAGAAGAATGAGAAGAAGAATGAGAAGAAGAATGAGAAGAAGAATGAGAAGAAGAATGAGAAGAAGAATGAGAAGAAGAATGAGAAGAAGAATTCCAGTCCGCTATTATATTTTATATGAAAAAGTCTTGTGGTTGCAACAAATGTATCCATTTGTATCCATTTCGGATACAGATGGTTTTATTTGGATACAAATGGATACATTTGTTGCAACCGCAAGACTTTTTCATATAAAATATAATAGCGGACTGGAATTCTTCTTCTTTTTCTTCTTCTTGCAGGTCACGGCTCATGCGCAGATTTTTTATCAGTAAAATGATCGTCAGATTTGCCCATCATTGCGAATGGTGCGAAAATCGGCCGTTTTTTTTTCCCCAGACGATTTTCGACCCGTCTATAGCCGGCATAAATGTCTTTTTTGGCTAATTTTGCCTGAGGAAAAGAAGCTGCCTAATAATTATGTACACCTTGATATAGGATTTGTATCTGCTTAGACCACACCCTCCCTCATTACACAAATACACATCACCGGATATTCTTAACCCCAATAAGCATTCATGTTTATACAGCTTGGAGTCGGCCAATATGCATAAAAATGATGATTTGGTCAAAATACTCAGTGTAGGGCATATAGAGCATTTGGAGACCAAATCATCTTTGATGGTTGAGCAGTTCTAGTTTGTCTCAATGCCTCCCACTCACTTTTATTGGACCCCTTGATCACATAAAATGTGAAGAGAAAAGAAATGCCATGCTATGCGAAATAAAAAATGGAATTTATATACGGAATACTATTGTTACGAGTATGACTTGTATGCAGTTCTCACAATACAATATTTTGCACAAAAGTGGTCCTTTAAATGGTTAGGATCATATAGATCTCATACAGCTCACAATAGCAAGCCTGATCTGTGTAGAGCTCAGACAATTTCTGTCTCAGCAGGAAAGTCACAGACCACTGCTCAGTTTCCACTTTTACTGAATACGGTTTTCCGAGAAGTGCCAGGCGGAGGAGCTGAGGCAGCAGACTGAGAACAGAATCCACCTCAGGGGGTACAGAGGTGACGTTTGGCAGAAAAAGTAAATGGTAAACCTTTATTATCAGCTTTCTATTTCCTGCTAGTTCAGCATCGATCAATACTAGATTCACTGGCATAAAAATTCTACACTTCTAACAGCCCAAAAAAAAAAGGATACAAGACTTAAAGGGATGCTATTCCAACAAATGGAAATATATTGTAATTTATTTTTTTAAGAGAACATATCTTTATGGTAGCACAGTGGCTACATGGTTAGCACTTCCGCCTGGCAGTACTAGGGCCGTTGGTTCAAATCCCAGCCACGGCACCACCTGCCTTGAGTTTGCATGTTCTCCCTGTGCCTGCGTGGGTTTCCTCCGGTTTCCTCCCACACGCCAAAGACATGCTGGTAGGTTAAATGGCTCCTGTCTAAATTGTTCCTAGTATGTGTATGTATGAATGTGAGTTAGGGACCTTAGATTGTACACCCCTTGAGGGTTAGGGACTGATGTGAATGTACAATACATATATGTGTAAAGTGCTGTGTAAATTGACGACGCTATATAAGTACCTGAAATAAATAAATTTACTTTCAGACATATGCATACAGAAAATAGAAAAAATCTCAGTGGTTGATGGCACATTTTTCCATAAGACCACGACATATTTCATGTGCCTAGTTGTCACCCTCTGTCTTGCCCCAACACACTTTTGCTCCTCAGGAACACACTTAGCAAGTCAAATGTTTGCCAGGTGAGGAAGAGATCTGTAGGTTTTCAGCCAAACTGTTGGACCACAGGGACCCACCAAGATATCCTTTTTCCTCTTACTGATTCTCAGGGGTCGGAAGACAATGCTTCCTATAGGAATCGTTGTAACGTGGCAGCCCCACGTCAACCTATTTGATTAATCATATACTTAAAGTGGAGCTCCACCCAAAAGGGGAAGTTCCGCTTTAAGGACTGCTCCCCATTAAGGATTGGCACTTTTTTGGGGGGGGAGGCGGGTACCTGAATTTGACAGGTACCTGCTCCCACTTCCGGTCCGATCGCCTAGACGATTGGAAGTGGAAGGAGTCCTCCCCTCCCTGTAGTCTTTTGGGACACGTGACAGGTCCCAGAAGAATACAGAACCATTCATGAAGCGCAGCGCTACTCGCACATGCGCAGTGGGTACCCGGCTGTGAAGCCGCAAGCTATCACAGCCGGGTGCCCACACTGAAGATGCCGGCCTCCAGGAATACAGGATGTCCGGTGGAACGAGCAGTGGGGGACACACCGCGGGACCGAGGGACAGGTAAGTGGCTGTTTTTTTTTTAAAAGTCAGCAGCTACAGTTTTTGTAGCTGCTTTTATTTTTAACCGTTGAGTAGAACTCTGCTTTAAGTGTATGAATTGTGTTCACAATATATTAAAGACTCGAGGTTTTTTTTTACCTTCATGAATTCTATGCATGAAGGTAAAAACCTTCTGTGTGCAGCGGTCCCCCCAATACTTACCGGAGCCTCATCGCAATCCAGAGATGTGAATGACAGCCTCGGCTGTTGCAGGTCTCTGCCTTCTCATTGGTGAAGACAGCAAGTGGGAACCATTGGCTCCCACTGCTGTCAATCACAGCCAGTCAGCAAATGAGGAGAGAAAGGGGGCAGGGCCAAGCTGCGGCTCCGTGTATGAATGGACACACGGAGTAGCGGGCCCCCAAAGCAAGCTGCTTGCTGTGGGGGCACCCAACAGACAGAAGGAACCAAGAGAGCCTGAGGGGGTCCCGAGAAGAGGAGGATCCAGGTTGTTCTGTGCAAAACCACTGCACACAGTAGGTAAGTACAGACATGTTTGTTATTTTACACACAAAAAAAAAACCTTTAGAATCGCTTTAAATAATATATTGGCTGCAAACAATTGTTTCCACAAGCTTCAAAATTACATTGCATAAATTATAACCAAAAATAAATATCACTGGTTATAAATGACAAATAAGAAACTTCAATAAATCAATAAACCAGTCTCTAGTGTTGGTTATATTCCATAAAGTAACTTTTTTTTCATCCACAATTCACCATATGTGTAAAGACATGCATCTTGAAAAACAATTCACAAAATAGTGTACCGTGTCTCCCACCACCTATCCTCCTATGTGCTCACCTCCAACTGTGGATCTGCCAGTGCTCAGATCAAAATGCACTTTCCCCTTTAATCACTTGCCTACCGGGCACTTATACCCCCTTCCTGCCCAGGCCAATTTTCAGCGCTGTCGCACTTTGAATGACAATTGCACGGTCATGCAACATTTTACCCATATGAAATTGTTATTTTTTTCACACACATAGAGCTTTCTTTTGGAGGTATTTAATCACTACTGGGTGATTTTTTTTTTTTTTGCGCTATAAACAAAAAAAAGCAAAAAATTAAAAAAAAAAAAAGTTTTTCTTTGTTTCTATTATAAAATTTTGCACACAGGTAATTTTTCTCCTTCACTTATGTACATTGATGAAGCTGCACTGATAGGCAGCACTGATGAGGTGACACAGATAGGCAGCACTTAAAATGCAGCAATGATAGGCACTGATGGGTGGTACTGACGGCACTGACTGGTGGCACTGCTGGGCACCACTGATGGTTGGCACTGCTGGGCACAGGTAGGTGGCACCGATGGGCACAGATCATAAGTGCCCTGATGATCAGTGCCAATCTGTTTTCTGACAATTGCTGGATATCAGAAGTACTTTCCTCATGCACAGACAGCGTGAGGAAGGTGCAGCCGATAACCGGCAACTGCATTTACTTGGTGATCTGCTGTGTCATTGGACACAGCTGATCATGTGGTAAAAGGCCGCTGTGACTAGCCTTTTACCATATCACGTGATCAGATGTGTCCGTAGGACACAGCTATCACAGAGATCGCTGGGGGTGCGCGTTCTTGGAGGATGTCATATGACGCCCTCCCAGAACTGGACAACCGTGCTGTAGCCGCCATTCGGCTATAGCCGCCCATTCGGCTATAGCATGGTCGGCAAGTGGTTCAGGGATTATTATACAGTATTTATATAGTGCCAAAAGGTTTGCTCAGCGCTGTACATTATAGTGGGATCAGTCCAAGGTTTCCCTTCGGAGATGTACCTCTCAATACTACTACTCACTATGCAACTTTTGATGATATGTACAGAATCTGGATTGCAAGGTGTATGGCCCTTTAAAAGATAGGGTGCCCCCCTTGCAGTCAACCTTCTGTGTTCACAACGCATCAGGCCAGACACTCAGCAGTAGACCCGGAAGATAGAGGAAATCACTGTAGTATCGATGTTTAATGCAATGGTTTCCAGCTTTCAGGGGCACAGGCCAGATATGGCATATACGTAATTACAATGGTCCATCGAGGATGAAATCAGTGTATGCAAAACTATACCATGCCTGGAATTCATCTATAAAGTGCATATATAATCTATTTCTTTGGAGTTATTGCAAATTAATTTAAGGTAACGGTGCAAAACAAGAACAGATCTTCAGGATCTGATCATAAAAGGGGTTCTTTCAGTCTAAAAAAAAAAAAAAATCAGCAGCTACAAATATTTCAGGTGGGGGAGGGGGGCATCAAACAGAACTTCCTTTTCTTTTTTTTAGGTGAAGTTCCAGTTTAAATTCTGAGATCCAATAATGATGCACTGCAATACAACAGAAGGAAAAACAATAGTAGAGCATTGCCAGCATGTGACAATTGTCTATTTGTAAAATAATGGGACAACAGAATCCATTTAGAATTATTAAGCCAATAAGCAATGTGAGAAATGCAAGACAAGACAAGACTACCGTATATACTCGAGTATAAGCCGAGTTTTTCAGCACATTTTTTGTGCTTAAAAAATGGCCCCCTCGGCTTATACTCGAGTCAACGTCTGCAGATGAAATGCCGTCCCTGTCATCTGGACACCCCCCCGGGATCAATCCTCGCCGCTCCCTCCCTCTCCCATGGTACACACTTACCGGTCAGATGTCTCTTCCTTCTCCGGCCGCTCTCCTCCTCTTCACTCGCTCGATCTTCGCGGTGCCGCTCGGCTCCTCCTCTCCAAGCTCCACCTCCTCGCCGGTGATTGGGCGCCTGTGTGCCTCTCCTGAGCTAAAGTTCCGGCGGCCAATCACCGGCGAGGAGGTGGAGCTTGGAGAGGAGGAGCCGAGCGGCACCGCGAAGATCGAGCGAGTGAAGAGGAGGAGAGCGGCCGGAGAAGGAAGACATCTGACCGGTAAGTGTGTACCATGGGAGAGGGAGGGAGCGAGCGAGCCCAGGCTGGAGCAGGGGTCACCAACGATGGGGCACTATTCCTCCCCCCACTGACACCAACGATGGGGCACTATTCCTCCCCCCACTGACACCAATGATGGGGCACTATTCCTCCCACTGATACCAATGATGGGGCACTATTCCTCCCACTGACACCAACCATGGGGCACTATTCCTCCCCCCCACTAACACCAACGATGGGGCACTATTCCTCCCACACTGACACCAACGATGGGGCACTATTCCTCCCCCCACTGACACCAACGATGGGGCACTATTCCTCCCACACTGACACCAATGATGGGGCACTATTCCTCCCCCCACTGACACCAACGATGGGAAACTATTCCTCCCACACTGACACCAATGACGGGGCACTATTCCTCCCCCCTCGGCTTATACTCGAGTCAATAGTTTTTCCCAGTTTTTTGTGGTAAAATTAGGTACCTCGGCTTATATTCGGGTCGGCTTATACTCGAGTATATACGGTAATCAGCATTTATCTTTCATTGACCAGAACACTGGAGTTGTGCAGAAACAGAAATCTGGTCTATTTGGGTTTCTGCACTTTGCACCTGGTCATACCTCTTTGCTCCTGTTAATGAATTAGCCCACTTTACCCAACTATGAAGCAACTTGTACAGGGTGCAGCAACATAACTTCCTTTTTTGAAATGCGTGCCGTTCAGGCTGTAGCGGCCATAGCGAGGCGGAGTGGTCTCAGGCGACAGGCGTAGTTCTAAAGTTTTTGTTCTCTTCCAGGTCAGTCATCATCATGCGTTGGAACAGTGAGCAGCGTGATGATTGGATGAATTGATGATGAATGATTGATGAATTGGACTTAGGGGACATTTGGTTCCAACAGGATGGAGCAACGGCTCACACTTCAAGAGCATCAATGGCTGTTTTAAGGGAACACTTCCCGGAGCGCCTCATCTCAATAAGGGGCGATTTGGAGTGGACAGCCCGCTCCCCCGATTTGGCCCCTTGCGACTTTTTTTTGTGGGGTTTTTTGAAATCCCACGTTTATGTAAACCGTCCAAGGACCCTACAAGACCGGAAGGCCAACATCCGCGCAGAAATTGCCAACATACCCGCTGCTATGCTGGTAAGGGTCATGAAAAACGCCAGCAATCGGCTTATTCAGTGTATGGACAATGGGGGGCGTCACCTACCTGATATGATTTTCAGAACTGTGTAAAACAGAACTTTAGATATGTACCTACATTATTAAAGACAATAAAAACAATTCTGATTCATAAAATGGGTTTTATTGCGTTTTGAAAAAAGGAAGTTATGTTGCCGCACCCTGTATTATATAAAACTTACTTTTTCTTCTTTTTCTTGATATATTTCTCTTGGGCAAATTCAGTTTTGTCCCGGAAAGTCGTGCTGTTTTCTATAAGCTGTTGAACAATTTCCTAAAGGCAAAGAAATAAAAGGTTCCATTCTTAGCTGTGTACATAGACTTTTTGATACTACTTGCTTGAAAGAACATTTTCTCTACCATGTACCCGAGGCGGTACTTCTCACAGGTACACATTCTCACTTTGCTTGCCAAACTGAGATAACAATTTACGGTTTTAGGAAGGAATAAATTATCTATGTAATGTGAAGCACAATGTCCAGAACATACTGGTCCAATGCCAAAGTATGCAACGTACAGCAGGGTTTAGCTCACCGAAGCATTTAAAATATGGCACAGCATACACCGTGGTGCAGTTTAGAGTATGTAACATATACCACAGCATATAGGAGTAGAGAAATCCTGCATAAAAAAAACGAAAAAAAAAAAAAAAAAAACAGCCTTTAACCACTTGAGCTCCTGAGGATTTACCCCCTTAATGACCAGGCCTCTTTTTGCTACTCGGCGCTGCACTAATTCAACTGATAATTGCGCGGTCATGCAATGCTGCACTTAAACGAAATTTACGTCCTTTTTTTCACACAAATAGAGCTTTCTTTCGGTGGTATTTGATCATCTGTGTGCTTTTTATTTTTCACGCTATAAACAAAAAAAGGCCAAACATTTTGAAGAAAAACAATATTTTTTACTTTCAGCTATAAAAAATATATAGTAAACTCAAAGTTGGTTATAAATTTAGGCCAAAATGTATTCTGCTTCATGTTTTTGGAAAAAAAAAATCCCAATAAGTGTATATTGATTGCTTTGTGTGAAAGTTATAGCGTCTACAAACTATGGTATAAATACTACAATTTATGCCATTTTTCTGCTATACAGCGCTGCACTAGTTTAACAGACAATTGCGCGGTCATGCAATATGGTACAAAAATGAAATTTACATCCTTTTTTTCCCCACAAATTGAGCTCTCTTTCGGTGGTATTTGATTGCCTGTGCGGTTTTTATTTTTTGCGCTATAAAAAAAAAGGCTGACAATTTTGAGGAAAAAAAAATAATATTTTGGACTTTTTGCTATAAAATATGTCCAGTAAAAAAAATGCAAAAATCAAATTTAGTCATAAATTTCTGCTAAAATGCATTCTGCAACATGTCTTTGCTAAAAAAAAAACAAAAAAAAAAAAACACGTGTAAATTAATTGGTTTACGTGAAAGTTATAGCGTTTACAAATGGCGGGAAAGATACTGGGATTTTGTTTTTTTTTTATACTAATAATGGCAGCGATCAGGGACTTATGGCAGCGACCAGCAACTTATGGCGGGACTGCGGCGGACATTCTGACATTGGGGGGTACTGACTTGGGGTCACTGACATCCCCAAAAACACTAATACAGTGATCAGTGCAAAAAAAAAAAAAAAAAAAACACTGACACTGTACTAATGGCACTGGGGAGAAAGGGGTTAACTTTATTTTGCAGGGAAGGGTTATCTGTGTGAGGGGAGTGTTTTACTAGGGGGCGGGGTTGTGTGCTGCACGGGACACCGCTGATCGAGAGAGAGAGAAACTCTTCTCTCTCGATCAGCTTGTCCTCGAGCTGTCAGGGAAGTGACAGACAGCACAGCTACTGCAGCTGTGCTGTCTGTCCCTGTTTGCCGCCGATCGCTGGGAAACAGCCGGTAAGGACCAGCTGTGACCCGGCGACTGACATCCGCGGCGGTGATCGGCGGGACAGATAGGGCGGCGGCACGCCTCGCGCACGCCCCGTTTACAAAACACACGTTTTAAAACGTGGTTTTGCCTGCCCGTGCCGCCCTATTTCTACAGTGGCAGGGCGGCAAGTGGTTAAATACAGTATCTCACAGAAGTGAGTCCACCCCTCATATTTTTGTAAATATTTGATTCTATCTTTTCATGTGACAACACTGAAGAAATGACAATGTGATGTAGTGAGTGTACATAGTGGGAATGTACCAATGTGCAGAGGGGCCTTTCAGAATTTCTAGTTTTTTATGGCCCACATCT